>NC_059502.1:3333333-3636363 GCF_914767665.1 Harmonia axyridis
CGACATCCGGTTCAGCGGACCGGGGGAATCCCACCTCATGTCAACCTCTTTTAGCGAGAGCAACGATATCCAGAATGAGCAGGACTGGGAAAGTGGATCGGATACCAGGTCCAGCTCTAGTGGAGAGTTCATTTGGAGGGTGAGCGTCGTCGTTAATTTTTAGATCTGTTGTGGTGATTTTTTTCTTATTTCGAAATCGATTCGATGAGGAAGTTTTTGTCCAGTGACGTTATCGTGTCAGATGTTGCTTGCTTGTGCTACTTATAGGCTAAATTTGCTTTTGGATGAAGATTTTAGGAAATACGTTGGCGGGTTAGATTGGGGAAAATACTTTTGTCGAAATGTCAAATGTCAAATTTTATCTGTTTTCGTGACATAACCAACAAATAAATGAGGCGAATCACTAATGGAAATTTTAACAATACGCTCTATTAGTGATGACGTCACACACCGCCATTTTTGGTTCTCCTGTCAGTGTTCGGAATCCAAACAAATAAATTGTCATTCAAATAAGTACGGTGTCGTTGAAGGAATTAGGTTACTTTCATAAATAAGAGTATTTGAGGAACGATTTCAGTATTAATTGATAGACAGAAGGAACGAGGTTAATACCAGTAAGTTTGAATCCTGTATCATTCCCCAGATTTTGTAAAAAGCCGTGTTTATCAGTTGAACTTCAAGTTTGAACTTACTGGCATTAATCTCGTGCCTTCTGTCTATCAATTAATAGTAAAATCGTTCCTCAAATAATATTATTTATCAAAATAAGCCAATTTCTTCAACGACAATGTACTAATTCGAATAACAATTTGTTTGTTTGGATTCCGAACACTGACAGGAGAACCAAAAATGGCGGTGTGTGTGACGTCATCACTAATAGAGCGTATTCACGTCTCGAAATTTGAAATCTCTATTTTGAAAAAATATATTTACCTAAGTCCATTTGCCAACCACAAATTTTATCGAAAACATGGCCATATAGAATTATAAAATTGAAGATATGTATTGTCACAAAGCTGAGTAACACCATATTTCACAGGCATTTAGAATTCCACCATAGGCAAGGGATCGCATTGATTTTGCTTATTTAAGCAGTTTGATTTTCCATTAAAATTCCAAATTTCATTCAATCAACTGTAAATATTCGAATATGGAGAGGTTTCTTTTGTTCGAGTCCATAAAAGCTTGTTCTCATATTTGTGCTTCTATCCCCATTTTCTTTTTTCTTAGGAGGGTGAGCATGAAGAGTCCCTCAAAGCTCTACAAGCCCTCCCACAAGATATGGTGAGTTTTTCCTCTGAAAAAAATTTGACGAATTCTGCCCGAAAGCTTACTTCGTATCTTAAAGTTTTCAATTATTGTATCCTTCACATGAACTATCAAGATCTTTGGGCACGATTTGTCTAGTTTTTTAATTTTTTTTTTCGCATGCTTGTGTACTAATACCTATGTCGCCTAATATGTAGCTACTAAAATCATTCCTTGTCGTTATTAAACACAACAATTCATGTATATTTGAACTGGAATCGAAAAAAAGTAAAAAAATTATTTTTAAATTACATCTTGAAGCATTTCTGAATTCATTTTTAGGTTAGGTAAAAATCAATTTAGAAATACTAGGTGTAAGTTGTTCCCATGGTAAAGTCTCAAGTGATTCTTGAAAATCAATAATTCTTTGTTGAAATTTTTATCAGGACGAGGCAATCAAGTATTTCTAAAAGTATCTGAATTCATTCATGAATATCATCAATGCACGAAGTATTTTCTTCCCTTCAAAGATATCTGCCGAGGAAAAATTAACCTATAATTTTTTCGTTTAGTTGGATGACCTTGAGCCCAATCATGGTGCCAAAACGGAGACATCTAGTGAGAGTAGTTGCAGTGACGATGAGGGTGAATGTCCAGAATTCATCCCCAGTGCTTGGGACAAGTATGCAACACCTACAAAATCTGCCCTTCGTTCGCCTGAGAAAACTCTGGAAAAAGAGGAAAAGGTGAGTGCAAGCGTTTCTGTTGTTCGTGTTAGATGCTAAACATTGTACTCTGTACACTACACGGTGGCCAAAAAAGTGAAGCCAGAGAGAGAGGGAGGGTACTGTATGTAAGCTCAATCTACTCTGTTCTCTAATTTCTTTTCTATGTGAAGACTTTTCCAATAGGTGTTGTTTTTCTTTTTTGAATAACCCGCTATTTTGGCAGCTGTCACTTTTGAAGTTTTCATATTTTGACATTAGACAAGTAAAAACTACGCCATTACTGAATATGGAACGATGGAACAATACACGCTTCAATGACTCATTCAATTTTTAAATTTCACTTTAAAAATGTCCTAATCCCATCGGACTCCCCCTGGCTATGGCTTTGATTTTTTATAGTCGAAAAAATTTCCTCTTAAATTATATTATAACAACTCACATTTGAAAATGTTCCAGAAAAAGGGAGTCTGGTTCAAAAAACAAAGATACCACTGCGTCTACGAATATCCCAGAGAACCAGACAGTCCGATTCTTCAGAGTTTCGATCTTTGGAACAATCCTCCTCCAGCAACTTCGTACCCAGGTAATTTAATCTCAGTTTGATCGAATACGTTCCAAAATTTAATGAATATTTTTTTCTGGCAGAATGGTACTTCGACATTGATTCCACCTCAGAATTCAGCGATTTTTCAACAGCCACGAACTTCACAGAAGGCGAGACGCTATCAACAGATTTCAATACTTGTAAGTGATAATTATATGTATATTCTTTTGGGGAAGTATTGAAAACTATGGGACACAAAACCAATGCCTGTGGAATTCTATTCATCGTTTTGAAACTAAAGGGTGTTTTTTTTTAGAGCTATAGAACTTTAAATTGCAATAAAACAACGATGGATTATTCGATTGACATGAATTTTAGTTATCCGCAAGATTATTTTGTGGCATTACATTTTAAATATGATTTCTGGCATATGACCGCCACGGCTGGCTCGGATGTAGTCCAATCTGGATGTCCAATTTTCGATGACTTTTTCCAACATTTGTGGCCGTATATCGGCAATAACACGGCGAATGTTGTCTTCCAAATGGTCAAGGGTTTGTGGCTTATCCGCATAGACCAATGACTTTACATAGCCCCACAGAAAGTAGACTAGCGGTGTTAAATCACAAGATCTTGGAGGCCAATTTACAGGTCCAAAACGTGAAATTAGGCGGTCACCAAACGTGTCTTTCAATAAATCGATTGTGGCACGAGCTGTGTGACATGTTGCGCCGTCTTGTTGGAACCACAGCTCCTGGACATCATGGTTGTTCAATTCTGGAATGAAAAAGTTAGTAATCTTGGCTCTATACCGATCACCATTGACTGTAACGTTCTGGCCATCATCGTTTTTGAAGAAGTACGGACCAATGATTCCACCAGCCCATAAAGCGCACCAAACAGTCAGTTTTTCTGGATGTATCGGTGTTTCGACATACACTCGAGGATTAGATTCACTCCAAATTCATGATAAATTGCCAAACCAAACTGAGAATGAATCACTTGGCAGCTGTTAAATCGGTCGCCATCTTGAACAGTAATGCCAACTTGAAGTTGGCACCCGTTATAAGTTGAAAAGTATGGGACACAAAATCGATCCCTGCTGGATTCCATTCAACGTTTTGAAACTACTACTTTTGTCATCAACAAAAACACTAAGTTCCCTATCACATATAACATATTTCTACTAAATAGAAAAACATAGGTGAATTTAGCAGTGTTTAATAATGTTCTTCGTATTTCAGCCTTCACCAGCGAGTTCTTCGTAACGGGTTCTGCCACACCGTTCAATATGATGGGGAGTACCAGTTCCCAGTTCTTCCCAGGCGGTGACCACTGGTCGGAATCTTCGAAACTCAACGATAACACCACCCCAGACAGCGGCGTAGAAGACGTAACCCCTGGAAGCATGGAACGGCTGGATCTGCCCAGTATAGGCCCCTCTGCAGTACCAAGCCTAAAACTCTTGGCCGAAATCGCATGCGCCAGCTCGAGGCAGAAAGACAAGGAAAACCGGACCAGCGAAATCCTGGGCGGCCTCAGGCATACCAGAGACAAGCTGAAACTTGACCTACCGTCAAGCCCAAACACGTTCACCTCGAACAAGACCTTCAATCTGGAACCCAACGTCGAACCCGTGGTTCTGAGAGAAAGACCTGCGTTTACCACGTTCGGAAAGAGCAGGTTCTTGGTGCAACATGTGGATACCCCGGATAGGGACGAGACCAGCAACGTCTGCTTCGAAGCGCTTCCCTACAAACCCCTGGACCGGAAAGAGGTCGAGACCAAGGCGAAAAAGATCAACAAGGAAGAGGAAAAAGGCGAGGCCAGTCTGCTGGACAGCGCGGACGAGGACAGCGGGATAGAATCCAGCACCCTGGAGAGGAAGTCGAGTGACGTAGGTAAACTCATTGTGGATTTGTAAATAAGAACCGGTTTTTATTTCGATCGTTACTATTTGTAAATTTTGTTATTTTTAGATCTATTAATATATTGTTCATTGTGTTTTTATGTTGAACTTGAGAAAGGTTTATTATTATTCGATTATATATAGTGTGGTGAATTGTGATCGGGGTTGCGTTGTTTAGCTGAAAATTTTTAATTTTCACCGTCGCGTATAGGCCTTGTAACATATCCCTTTTTTTTATCGAACCTTGGCAGAAATGGTGGAATTGAATCTCACTCTCTCTGGTGTGTGTGTGAGAATTTTTTTTTTATTGTTCTCTTTCATATCCAAATGTGTAAAAAGTCATTAATTAATTTGTTGTGTCGTTTCCATCAAAAGTGGAAATTTCTTTTAGAATAATTTTTTCTTGAAAAAAAAAGTTTTAGTAAATAGAACAACTTGAAAACTTAATATGTTTTCTTTCTGTTTGAGAAAATTTGTATTTTCGTTATTGAAAGTTGCCATAAATATATTCAAAATATTCTGATGGAATTCACTACTTCAGTTACCAGAACGAAACCAAAGAATGGCGAAGATCTAAAGATGTACATTATTTTGCACTTATTCGAATTGTAGAGTATTTTAATTTTTTCAATCGTTTTATATTTTTGTGTTGAATTTTAAAATTAACGATTTTGGCGAACACAATATTGGTAAATGCTTACAAAACCGCCCCCTCATATCTATCACTTCTTTTTTATTATTTTTCATTGAAAATGATCATTCTAGAATGATTTTGTTGGTTTTCAAACTAAAATAATAAAAAAGTGAAAAATAGGAGAGAGCAGTTTTGAAAACATTTACCCAAATTTTTAGTATAAAGAGGAAAGGAAAATAGGAATATTTTCAAATCCGAAGAACTTCAAGGTTACAAATAAACAAAAATA
The DNA here is from genome assembly GCF_914767665.1 of Harmonia axyridis. NCBI lineage: Eukaryota > Metazoa > Arthropoda > Insecta > Coleoptera > Coccinellidae > Harmonia > Harmonia axyridis. The sequence continues at coordinate 3,338,686 of NC_059502.1, forward strand.
TGAATTTTCATCAATTAAAAGCCGAGTCAATTGAATAATTATTCCAGGTTATTTTGGATATGCTTATGTCTTCGTGCGATTTCAAACATCTTAACAAACGTTGTGTTCAAACACTGCTCTCAGTCTTAATACTTGCTTGCTCTTTAATTTCTAAACCGCTAATGATGGAAACAAGAATTATCATGTTTTAAGGAAGCATCTCATATCAATTAGTTTTAAGCTTGTAATTTTCAACTTCCAACTATTCATATTCTTGCCTCGAATACTTCATAGTGCCAAAAATTTGTCTTCATTTCTTTGCGTGTCGAATTTTTCAAGTAATATTCATTTTAAAGATTGGAAACAACCACTTGTTGTATTTTCTTTTTTTGCAAAATTTTACGGAATACCGAATTAATTTCGTTTGTCTTCGAATCAGTTTTTGTTCACTTAATTTTTTTTAAATATTCAATTACTTTCTTCGAGTGATGAAGAAAATGTTTTCCTCCGAAAGGTAACCAACAAACTTCGTGTCTGTATTTTTTTATTGTATCGATTAGTATCCAAAGGTGTTTATCAACCGTTTTGCAGAAAAATTTTGTTATAAAGGAGGTGGTTACTGCATTTATCAAAATTTTAACCTTTTTTCCAATTTATATCAATTGTAGATATATTTAAATTATGATTTTATATCACCTTAGAACCAATCAATAATAATTTTTAAGTAATTGTCTCCTCGTTATTGATCTTTAATTGAATGTACTATTCCCTGAAAACTCCAAGAATCCATTAATTCACTCTTCATTATGTGATAACTGTTGAAATTAGAACCTAAGGACTTAGATGTAGCTCTATTTGTATCTTTTTTTACAAGTGCTACACAAAATTGATATCTTCCAGGTTGAATATTAATCTTTGTATGCTGTTTATTCTCATATGATATTGTGATTACGACTTTCGAATTCTTTGTAGGTGATTATTACTTGTAGTATATGTCCGTATCGGATCATAATGTGATTGGTTGAATATTTCTTGTATTACTAGTATTGTAGATTAGATAACTATAATAAATGTTCACAACTACTCTATTTTTTCTTACAAAACAAGCGATTTCAATATTATGGTGTAAACACTAGAATACTGGTTAACATAACATTTTTTTTATTCTACTGTTCAAAAATAAGAAAATTAATGCAACAAATTATTAAATATCAATTTTTTTACCAAAATCGAAATATCCCAATGTGTTAGGAAACAATCAACTGCAGATATTGAAAATTCTTCAACACATCGATTATTGAAGTTGATTCGACCACAAAGTTTATTTTAATCAAAATTCCTGTCACAAAACTCGAAATAACTGAGTTTTGGGAGGAAGGAACTGATAACAAATAGGAATTCAGTATGTAAAACTCTTCATAAAATTTTGAAGTTGATCTGAATAAAATTTTTCATAAATATTTATTACACTTTTTAGGCGGATTCGCTTTAATAAAGCGCATCCACCAAATTTTATTTCTAGAATTCTAACATATGGCGACATCTAGGAAAAGTAGCTCAAACCGAGCAATAGTAGGGTCTTATACGTTACAGGATTCTACTCGTGGTTTAGTAAAGTTCGGTAAATTGTGTATAGATGGCTCACAATCAAATTCTCTGACTAAATTTTTGGAATTTAAAAAAAATAACATAATTGATGTACCATCACTTCCGCATTAGCTCTGAGTGCATACACCTATTCAAACTGAATATTTATTTTCTCTAGACCATAAGGATTAAGGTCCATCCGTTAAAATATTCTCCAATCAAACCCCCTTCAAAATGTTCCTACAAAACTCAGAATAATTCGAAATTGAGACTTTTCAGGAACGAATCGATTGCAGATTTGTATTCTGTGTGGTCGAATGCTCCTTCTATCAAATTTTCAGGCTAAAAAATTTTTTTTTCAAAATTTATCCAAGGTTATAGCCTTGGTTTTTTCAAAAAAATTGACCGATCAAATTCTAACATTTTATGATATTTTTGAATAGTTCCGAGGTCGTAGATTCCAAATTAAGCATCGATTTGGCCCAGAAAATTTTTTTTACACATTTAAGGCTCAGTATCCCCAGAAAATTCGTTTTGGACGTTTAAGGAAAAACTGACTGCACATTGATATTCAGCATGGAAGTGGCCTTATGATGAAGAAATTTGAGAGTAGTCCGATGTTCATTTTTTTTTATGCAAAACCCCGCAGAACAAAAGATAAAACAGCTCCAAGTTCCCTTAGGAACCTTGTGGTGGATAGGTGTTCAGGATTGAAGATTCTTCCTAATATCAAATTTTTAAGGTGATCTAATCAGAAACTCTTTTCGTAGAATATTACCAAATATACCAAATTTTAGGCGGATTCACTTGAAGGAGCGCATCCACCAAATTTTATTTCTATGATTTACCATATAGCGACATCTAGGTAAAGTAGCTCAAACCGAATTTTAGTAGTACCTTATACGTTACAGGATTCTACTTGTGGTTGGCTGGTTCCTGAATAAGTTCAGTAAATTGTGTATTGATGGCTCACAGGCAAATTCTTTACTAAATTGAATTTTTGTAAATGTAAACAAAAACCGACATAATATATGTGCCATCCCTCCTGTTTTAGGTCTAAGTGAATACACTTATTCAAAGTGATAATTTGTTTTCTTAAAACCATAAGGATTGAGGTTCACCGGTAAAAATATTCTCCAATTACAACCCTTGAAAATTTTTCCACAAAACTCAGAATTGAGAGATTTTAGAAACTGATAACAGATTTGTATTCAGTGTGGTTAAATACTCTTTCAATAAAATTTTCAGCCCAACTGTAGGAAAAGATTTATAAATCGATGAAACAATCAATAATTTTTGGATTTCACTGTTGAATTAATTGGTCTGGTCGAAAAGAAACTACAAGCTTTTTAATTAATTCTATTGTATTTGATGAACAACATATACAACTAATTTTCACACAAATGTAAAGGGATAATATATCAACTCAATTTACATTATTTCTTTCATTTCAAGCTCCAAATCAGTTAAAAAATATCATGAACTTGATGATAAAAGTTAACGTGAAGTCAAATGGAAACCTTAAATTTAATCTGAACATATTTACAATATATATTTTAATACACAAATCTTATCCTAATATAAAAAAAACGAAGATTTCTTTATAATCAAATTATTCCTTTTTTCTATAATAATATTCAGTATCATAACTAATTTATTAAAAAACTATAAATAATTTAATAGGAAGTTAGTACTATCAATACATTATCTCGTCGGAGGAGGAGGTGCGTATGGAAAATACATATTCACCCCTTGACTTGGGGGTGGCGGTGGAGGGGAATTGAAAATTAGCGCCCCATTAGGAAACTGGTAAGCTCCAAAGCCAGTAGGAGGAAGAGTCTGATAAGACATCATGGGCTTGGGCGGTTGATTTTGTTGTTGAACCTATAAATAATATTCAAATATAACGGGTGTTTTTTTTCGAGGTATATAACTTTAAGTTGGCATTACTGTTCAAGATGGCGACCGATTTAACAGCTGTCAAGTGATTTATTCTCAGTTTAGTTTGGCAATCCATCATGAATAGACTCACGCCTGAACAACGCTTGCAAATAGTGCAATTTTATTTCGAAAATAATGGTTCTGTGCGGAATACGTATCGCGCACTACGTCAATTTTATTTTGTTTAGCGATGAAGCACACTTCTGGTTGAATGGCTACGTCAACAAACAAAACTGCCGCATTTGGAGTGAAGCTAATCCTCAAGTGTATGTCGAAACACCGTTACATCCAGAAAATCTGACTGTTTGGTGCGCTTTATGGGCTGGTGGAATCATTGGTCCGTACTTCTTCAAAAACGATGATGGCCAGAACGTTACAGTCAATGGTGATCGGTATAGAGCCATGATTACTAACTTTTTCATTCCTGAATTCAACAACCATGATGTCCAGGAGCTGTGGTTCCAACAAGACGGTGCAACATGTCACACAGCTCGTGCCACAATTGATTTATTGAAAGACACGTTTGGTGACCGCCTAATTTCACGTTTTGGACCTGTGAATTGGCCTCCAAGATCTTGTGATTTAACACCGCTAGACTAATTTCTGTGGGGCTATGTAAAGTCATTGGTCTATGCGGATAAGCCACAAACCCTTGACCATTTGGAAGACAACATTCGCCGTGTTATTGCCGATATACGGCCACACAAATGTTGGAAAAAGTCATCGAAAATTGGACGTCCAGATTGGATTACATCCGAGCCAGCCGTGACGATCATATGCCAGAAATCATATTTAAAATGTAATGCCACAAGATTATCTTGCGGATAAATAAAATTCATGTCAATCGAATAATCCATCGTTGTTTTATTGCAATTCAAAGTTCTATAGCTCTAAAAAAAACACCCTTTACTATAGAATGGGTGATTTGTTGTTAAATCGTACTTAGTTCTGTTTAATTATGTATTTCAAATTGTTATACTGCCTAAATCACACTTACTTGAGAACTAGGAGGCGGCGGGGGCGGAGCCTGATGCATAGGCGGGGCCTGGTGCATGGGCGGAGGGATTCTTGGTGGGGGCATCTGCGGAGGAGGAGCCGCACGCGTTTGTGGCGGTGGTATCTGAGTATTCATTGGCGGCATAGCGGAATGCGGCGGCAAAGGAGGCTGCTGTTGTCTCGACTGCATTGGATGCCCTTGAGGTTGACCCTGCGGGGGCGGGCCTTGGAGCAAGCTACTCCTCGTGGGAGGACCTTGGGGAGGCATTCTGGACTGTGTCGGTGGTGCTTGAGGGGGAGGAACACGGGTGGACGGAAGTGACATAGTCTGCGGAGGAGGTACAGAGGAGATATTCGGGGGAGGTTTATTCATCAGTGACATCAGGGGTTTGGGAGGGCTCTTTTCCTTGCCGGATCGTTGTGGAGAGGGAGAGTAGCTCGGCGAGTGTCTCCGCCTTCTGTCCCTGGAACGACTTCTGTCGCGAGACCTGCTCCTGTCTCTTGAGCGACTTCGCTCTCTTCTGACGTTACGTCGAGGCGATCTGGACCTCGACCTTATCGGAGAACGGGAGCGTGACCTCCCGCGACCTCTTCCACGACCCCATGGTTTCCTTCCTGCAGAAATAGAATAACATCAAAATTTTCTGCAAGTCTTAAATTTTTAAGCGAGAGGTTTGGTCTTATCGACCTAAATGCTGCTACAAGTAGAGTGTATCCCATTTTGGGTGAGACAGCAAGGTTTCTCGCTTGTTATTTAAGATAGAGCCTTGCGGTTTTCACATTTCTTTCCTACTTTTTCGTGAAACTCAAGCTGGTCTAATCAGATTTTGCATAACTGTTTCCGTTCAAGAGATACAGGGTGATTTTGGAAATTGATACTTTTCGGACCCCTCCTTTATTTCCGAAGTTATTAGAAATAATGCCGAGGTAAAAACTACGTCTGAATCATAATTCTGCGTAGAATCCAGTGGCGTACTGATTTTTTCTTTCGGGGTATGGTTTTGAAGATTCAACACAAACCTATATTTTTTTTAATGGAACACCATGTATATCATTACTTCGTTGAATTCGTTATTTTTTCCCTCCAAAATGATGTATGATACTATGTTGGTAGGATGTTCAAAAATGTTAAAAAAAAACAGTAAAACATCAAATAATGATGTTTTTTTGTTAATGGGCAATGGATTTCCCATTTAAAAAAAGAATCAATAATAATAACAATAATTCATAGCGATGACAGCTAGATTAGATTGTTTTTTTTTCTCTCCAATGCCTACTTGATAAAACAATGCTCCCAAATGCATAGTAGCCATAATAACAACAAGGGTGTTTGTATCATCAATGACCTACTACTTTTAAAAATCAGAAGTAATAATTCTCTTATTGAAACTAAGGAAATTCATGGCCCATTTACAAAAAAATCATCATTATTTGATGTTTTAGTGTTTTTTTTAACATTTCTGAACATCCTACCTACATAGTAACATACATCATTTTGGAGGGAGAAAAATAACGTATTGAACGAAGTAATGATATACATGGTGTTCCATTAAAAAAAATATAGGTTTGTGTTGAATCTTCAAAACTACACCCCGAAAGAAAAATTGAGTACGCCACTGGATTCTACGCAGAATTATGATTCAGACGTAGTTTTTACCTCGGCATTATTTCTAATAACTTCGGAGATAAAGGAGGGGTCCGAAAATTATCAATTTCCAAAATCGCCCTGTATCTCTTGAACGGAAACAGTTCTGCAAAATCTGATTAGACCAAATTGAGTTTCACGAAAAAGTAGGACAGGAACGTGAAAACAGCAAGGCTCTATCTTAAATAACAAGCGAGAAACCTGGCTGTCTCACCCAAAATGGGATGCACTGTATACCTCCATTTCTGCAACTTACCACCACCAACGCCTCTGCCGTTCCCGTTGCCGTTCCAGCACTTGTCGGCCATCTCCAGCAATTTGGGATTGATGACCTGTTTGGCCTCTTTGAGCACCGCGACCAAGTCGGCGGCCTTGTTAACGTTGCTCGGCGTGAAGAAAGTGTAGGCCGTGCCAGTCTTTTGTGACCTTCCGGTTCTACCGATACGGTGCACGTAGTCCTCAGAGTTGGAGGGGTAGTCGAAGTTAATCACGAATTTAACATCTTCGACATCTGAAAGACGGAAGCTGGTCAGACAGGAAACGCACGCATGCGTGTTATGGATACTGTCTTCTCGAATTTGAAAGTTTCAGCCCCGAGAATTTTATCATGATAATCATCAGTGTTTTCTACCTAACCCCTCATTACACTGTGCCGATTTTGACGTTTTTCATTCAAGAGCTGTCAAAATTTGACATTTTCCACTAGTTACTTTTGAGGTTACGTTTTTGTTCTGCACATTTCCTAAATGAATAGATGAACGAATGATAAGAAGCCTTGTTGTAATAAATTATATTTAGTATTTTGAACATTAACTCATGAAGAAATGATGAATAATGCAGAATATATGGAATCTCTTCATAAAAAATAAACTCTCTACAATAGTTGAAGTTATAGCCATGTTTCCGGGAAGTCATTCTCAAAGAAATAAAAACGAACAGAAACATTGCAAAATTTTTGACGTATACACATACGAAAACTATTATAATAACTAATATCATAAAATAGTAATGCGGTAAAAAGTTTTTAATTAAAGCTTGGGTCAGCAAATGAACGATATTCTTTCAATTCTACAGATAATCGTAATAAGGGGTTCAGAATTTAGGAATTTACATTGGTTCCTTTAGAAGACAATATCCATGCATGTTCATGTACCAAAAATTCAGGAAACAATTAGATCTGTTTACCCCAACTCAACAAATAAGAAAAGGAAACATTTCAACATTCAAGTACATATTTTTGTCAGATACAAACCTGTTCGTTTTAAATTTTGAAGACCAATCTGAAAAAGTTAGCTCCAAAATATGTTGGAAATAACCATAAATTATATATTTCACAGAAGAATACCTCTCATATTGTAAAATTCTGTTATTTTGCTCATATAATTGAGAATAATATAAGAAACATCAAGATATTCTTCTATTAATGAATAAAACGAAAATCATAATATGCTAGCCTGTCCACTTACCTTATTTCCTATTTATTAATTTACCCTTTTACTCCTGACCTCATATAAATAATAAATTGATAAATGAAATTTTGTGAAATTCCGAAAAAATTTTGATCAACTGAAAGTACAACAATTTTTCATTAGAAAGAGACCTACCTATAACGAATCAGATAAATTTAGATACAAAAAGTACTTCAGTTCACTATTAAGAAGCGCAATAAGTAAAACAAACATTTATCAATACCAAAAGTAGAATACTACGAAAAAATACACAAAATACAAGGTCTGTAAATGTCACGAAAACTAGATTCACCATGGTCCTTTGATGAAGATTGTTGCAATAAATATTGTATGATAAGTGACAGAATCCTACTGAAATCACTTCGAGTACAATATTTACCAACTAAGCCAAAAAAAACTTTCAGTTTGAGGATAATTATATTCTACTTACACTGAGCTTTCGATTCACCTAGTTGATGAAAGAATAAAAGATCATTGAAATATCAAAGTTATGAACAACTAACCGTGCTTACAAGTTGTCGACTTGGCTTATTTACAGACCTTGTACATTCATATCCCTCAGGATTGCTCTTATCCAATTTGAACCATAAAATAAGAAGTAATAACACAAATTAATGAAAAAAAAAACCAAGGAAAGTTCCCTCCGCACCTTAAAAACAAAACATAAAAAGTAGGGCAATATGTTGAGCTGGGGCGACACCATTGTAAAGAATCAAGGAGAGAAAAAACAACAAACACATACATTTGGAAAGCTATATAAAAAAAAAAGGTTTGAGGCATTGGTTATTTTGCTTCGTGGCTTGGATGTGTGATTTTGAATCGAGTATAATCTTTCATTTTTTTTTTTGTTTTGGCTGAATTTAAGGAGTAATGCATACCAAAAATAGTCATAGTGGGGGCAACAAAATTGACGCAATCGCTCTGAGGTCCCACACCTTGGTGAGAGCACGTGAAAGAGGCCCGTGGTCCCGAGACACATCAGGCTACTACAGAGTGGCCCCATCGAGCGGGGTAGGCAGCAACCCGAGGCCAGACTCGAGCACTGCAAGTCCGGCAGAGGGCGCTGTCTCTCCTCGATAGTAGAGCGAGAGAGGCACAGCCAGAATGACAACAAAACTTAGTGGTGTCATTTTGCTATTAGTGCTAGTGCCTCTGGAAAAAAAGTTGGCCCATTTTACTATCTGCTTATTTTGGCATTGTCCCATGCACACAGGTCAACAGGCTAATAACCTGTCAGAAAAACGGAAAATCATTTTTCTCCTAATGTCAATTTGAAATAGTTTACGGTGCCTTCGGAAGTGCTACGACCAAAAGGAATCGTTATTTATAATACGAATGCAGAAGTCATTAATATTCTTCCACAGGTTCAAAGATCAAAACCGAGCCACGAAGTGGCGAGTTTTTGAATGAACGAGTGTTAGAATGAGCATTCTGTACGAGTATTATACATTGTTTTCTATAATTCACTGAATTTTTATTGAAAATAATGGAATATTTCCACAAATATCGTTTAGTGATTTTTTAATTGGAATATGTTGGTTGGCGGAACTGTTTTCTGTATCAAAAATTTGACAGATGATTGACAAATCTGTGACAGAAGAGTTCCGAGTACCAACACATAATAATGAAATATAAACATGAAATTTTTGTGAAACTAGGATACACGATTATGTTCTACAGGGTATAACAAAATAAACGGATTTAGGAAATGTTTTTCGAATTGATTATTTGGCAATTGGGTAGTTACACATCTAGAATTTGTATCAGCATGTAATCTAGGATCAGTAAACTCTTGCACAAGTCTAATTATTAAAAATTTCAACACTAGTTACACACATATCACAAATTTATAGCTCTCATAAGCAGATTCTTCACAAAAATGATATTATTCTTGGAAAAAGCGATCGAAGATTAAAAAAGCATGGTTCGAAATATTGTCCTTCTGTTTCCCAAAAATCAATCTCAACAAATTATTCCTTCTGGACGTAACACTTCCAATGTCGCCGATTGTATTATTCTCGAGCGAACTGAAAGTTTCCGAATCATTCGCAACAAGTCGGTCAAATGAATGAATTAGCCTGTTGATCGCAATGTATAAAAATAAAATTAAATAAATCAAAATAGAGAAATTGAAATATATGAATGCTATTTAGGTGAGAAATCGAAATGTCCACTTACCTAAACCACGTGCTGCCACGTCTGTCGCTACCAAAACTGGGGCCTTTCCAGATCTGAAATCTGAAAAAAGAAATCCATTTTTTCACTAATTTAAAAGTTTTAATTTTATATTATTAATTTAAATTAGTTGTTAGAGGGTTCTCTTCAAAAGACAAAATAATGTTGAAAATGAAAGCCCATGATTCGTCTTTATAAATTTATTAAATAAAAAATTGAAAAGATCGAATTTGTAATTAAAAAAACTAACCTTGTAAAACCCAATCTCTTTCTTGTTGAGATTTATCACCATGTATACACACAGCTGGCCACCTATATATAAGAAAAAAGTTAGGTTAAGAAACAGTAGCATGAAAATCGATATTTTAGCAATACACGAAAATATAAGCATCTAGATATGGCTCTTTTCGAAAAACTTAAGTAAACGTAGTGAGAGTAGTTCAAATGACTCCTTCCAATTTCAATTTCAGAATTAATAAAAGAAACTTTCTCACCCATCTCTTCTCATTTTTCTGGTTATCTCATCGACTCTCCTTTTGGTCTCAATGAAAATGATCGTCTTATTTTCCTTCTCTGCCATAATTTCTTTCAGTAAAGTGCTCAATTTCCCCTCTTTTTCATATTCCTGACAAACATCTATTATCTGAAGAATGTTGTGGTTAGCCGACAACTGCAAAGATCCTACATTAATCTGAATATAATCTTTCAGAAATTCAGATGCCAAAGCTTGGACCTCCTTCGGCCACGTAGCGGACCACATTAGTGTCTGCCGGTCAGGTCGTATCTGTTCTATAATTTTCCTTATTTGAGGTTCAAAACCCATGTCCAACATTCGATCAGCTTCATCCAAGACTAAATATGTGCATCTGCGCAGATTTGTTCGGTTACTTTCCAGAAAATCAATCAGGCGACCTGGTGTAGCTATAACTATCTCTACTCCATCCATCAGATCATTCGCTTGGGGACCTTTTGGGGCTCCACCAAATATGCAAGTATTTCGAATCTTAGATGATTGACCAAAATCATTTGCCACCTGAATAACAAAAATTTGTATGAAATTAAAACAGAAAAACAATTCACACATTAATTCTTTAAATCTATAAGTTATGGTAATGAGAAGAAATCATTTATAAAAACTCAATTGTCAAATTATTACTGACCTGCTGTATTTGTTGCGCCAGCTCCCTAGTAGGAGCAAGGACTAACACAATAGGTCCATCATTTCTTTGGAGGCGAGGTTGATTACTAATATGCACTATAGCAGGGAGAATATAGGAGAGTGTTTTCCCAGAACCTGTGGATGCTATGCCAACCATATCCCTTCCAGATAATGCTATCGGCCAACCTTGTGCCTGAATTGCCGTAGGGATTTTAAAACCCATTTTCTTGATACCCGACATTACATATTCTAAAACAATGATTTTTTTATTGTTTACCCTAAACACGTTTCCGCTGCATCTCACCTGGATATTGAACTTCTTCAAAAGTGAGAACTGGAGATGGAATATCTCGTCCTTTCAAAGATATTTCTTTTTGTCTTCTCCAGTCCTCAACTTCATCTATAGACCGATTTATTACATTTGGATGGGGGGTATAAAAGTCTTTTTTGAAGGGCTCTAATCGACTAAGGTCCCATCTGGGCTTTCGTAAGCTTGCTCCTGCCTGGTTTCTTCTTCCACCTCTCATATCTCCTCGATAAGGTCTGTCTCTACTTCTGGACCTTCGACCTCGGTCACGACTTCTAGAACTGCATTATAATAATCAATTTTCCTGAAAATTTGATTAAAGAACAATATCTACCGTCTTCCTGGCCGGCCTCGCATCGTAAATATTTTAGTTACTATTTGATCGTTGAGATATGGTTGCAAGGGAATCAGACAACACAACAAATTCGAAATTTGTTAACAATATGAATAAGATAAGTATATCCAATAATTCAATATGCAATTAGAACATATTTTGATGCATCAATAATCCTCGATTTTAATTGGAAATTATTGATTAAACCGAACACGGAACCATTTTGTTATCAAGCTGTGATCATAGAGAATATTTGATAAGTTGCGTTCTGACCTAATAAGTATTTACTTGAGTAGGTCCAATGTTATTAATACAGAGAGCTGAATTGTAATCTATATTATTAGTCATTGAACTCAATAGAATTCACTGTAATTAGTCTTTAAATGCTTCAAAATAGGAGACATTAAAATGTAAATATCAGAAACAACTTCATCTGAAGTAGTCCCAATGATCCTTTACTGTCAATTTCGAACCGATTCGATTTTCCCGCGGGCGTGAAATTAACGTAATTACCCTTTTGTCTACTCTGTTATCTGTGCAACTGCTCCTTGTTCTTAAATCTATTTTCTATTACGTGCAAATGATAGCTTGACAAATTTTTTGCAATCTTACATTGGGTTAATTTTTAGTTTAACGTCCCCTCCCCAATTTTGATAATATTTCGTATCAAAAAAACATGGAATAAATTTGTGTCCCCTCCTATGTTGCCGGTTCTAACAGATTTCAGGTGGTCCAAGAATATTGAAAGAAAATTGATTGATTTTATTTTTTGGTGTTCAGTTGAATTTGTTACATTTATCTGTTAGATTTGGAATCAATTGTAACCAGAAATATGTTATATAGGGTGAGATAAAAATGTTCATTATATTAGATATATTTTTAATTTTGTATATTGGAGAATACATCAAGCAAAAAATGCTCACAATAATAATAATAATAAGAAAATACATATATCACATTAGATAAAATAAATTTATTTGACGAGTAAAGATCCTTGTCTCAAGTTGCCATCACCAATCACGGTTCTCCTTGATTGGTATATCACATTTTTTCAATTGGAGTACATTTTTTTCCAGCGAATAAGTACAAAAAAATAAATTGTGCTCTAATTTTAACAAGCTTTTTCGAAAAAATAAATGTTATTCTTTTATATTGAAACATCAATTAGTCAAAACTTAACAGATAATTCTAAGGATTATTGAAATACTGCAACTATTCGAGTTTAACAACACCATGAATAGCAGCATCCTGATCTTACTTTTACTTCACCATCAGACTGCTGCTCCTTTGTGAACGATAAGAAAACCTGAAAGAAGTTTCAACAATAATTATCCTCATCACGACAAGATCTAAGAAGCATCTGGTTCTTTGCAAGAATACGCTACACCTTCTCACTGGATTCCTTACGAGGCACAATAAACCATTAGGCCACAGAGCAGAAGAATCCCTTTAAAGCTAATCTAGGGAGGCTAGGTAATTAAGTCTTCAAACTCACCTGTTCTAGGCTAGCCTGCCCGACAGAATAATCCTCAATGTCCAAATGGTTCTTGGACTGCTCCAACACACCGAAAAGCTTAGACCACGTTATGGTCCTGTCTTTGATGTAATACGTCAATAGCTCCTGGTGCTTCTCTCTCAATTCGGAGGCAGGGAAATTCTGTTTCATGAAATTCTCTATTGCGGTGGTGTCCGAGTGCTCGAACCCGCTGCTGTTTTCCGGTTTTCTTATCTTGAGAGTTACGCAGTACCCTTCGGCGAATTTGCTCTTGAGATGTTGAACGGATCCAAGGCACTGGAAGTTGCCGTTAACCATTATTGTCAATCTGGTGCACAAGGCCTCGCATTCTTCCATGCTGTGGGAGGTGAGTATGATGCATTTGCCGCTTTCTCGTAACCTGGATAAGTTGTTCCATAGGTGGCGCTTCGTCGCAGGGTCCATGCCTACAGATGAAGAGAACTTTGAATAAGAGTGAGGTTGAAGACTGCTCGATGTTAATTTTCTTTATTAGAAAATTAGCATCGCTATGATGATAAATCTGAAAAAAGATTGGGAATAGCGGGTCCAGAATCCTAGTTTTCAAAAAGAATACCACTAAATGGTACAAGGATGATTCTAAAACCACGACGGGGACTGGCGCTGGATTATTCGGGACTGGCACCAAATGCTCACTATCGTAAGGCCACTGTCTTTCAGGCAGAGATTATTATTATTATTTGAACTGGGGTCGTTTTGGTTCGGTAAACCTTCCGGGAACTGCGACCATGCAGATCTTTTGTTCACTACCCTACTCATTCATAGAAACCCAGGGAGGTCGTCAACGACGTTAATAAAATTGACAACCTCCTTAGGGGCCTTGGCTGTTACCTCTCTGGTATCCAGGACCGGCTTACCCATGTGAATGGTTCTTAGGCCAGCCAGCTCCGGACACTTGCACAACAAGTGTTCGGCTGTTTCTGCTTCCGATCCACAGAGCCTGCAAATCTCGTCTGCTGACTTACCCATACGGTACAAATGATGTTTGTACCGACAGTGCCCCGTCATCAGTCCCACCATCACCCGAAGCTCTGTTCGCGACAGCTTCAGGAGCTTTTTGGCGTAGGTAGGTGAAATCTTCACGAATTCCTTTGCCTGAGCAAGTCTAGGAGTGTTAGTCCAGTGGATTGTCCTACTGTTCAACTCCCATAGCTGGACCGCAGCTTTGTATTGGTCTTTTCCTATCCCACAGAAAGGCTCAGGTCCAGCAGGTCTTAACCTTGATGCACTTTTTGCAAGTTCATCCGCTCTTTCATTTCCTTCAACCCCACAGTGCCCTGGTACCCATAGTAGAGTCACCTTATTTCCTCTGGCCAGTTGCTTTATGGTGTTACGGCACTCCCAAGTCAGCAAAGACCCCTGACAACACGATTCCAGGGATCTCAGCGTGGTTTGGCTGTCCGTGGTGATGTAGATATGCGCCCCCTTGAGGTTCATTTTGAGACACTCCTGGGCGCATTCATAAACACCCATTATCTTGGTCTGTAGAATCAAGGGCTCACTTCCCAGGGCTTTAGAGATCCTCAGTTCAGGTCCAAATATCCCAATGCCGTTGCCCTTCTCCGTTTTTGATCCATCTGTGAACCATATAGATGACTTTTTGTCCAGATGATTTACGAGACTTATTGCACTAGGACGGTCATTTATAACCGTTTCAAAATCGTAGGTGGTTGGCATAATATCTGATGGTTTTGCGAGGAGGTTTGAATCTAGTTGATTCAGTATCCTCATATGTCCAACCCAGTTTCAGGCAAAGATACTTTCAATAGAAAGATGTGGGGAACCTAGTAGGAAACTATATGAAATATGATATAGCGATACATTCTGATTGGCTGCAATCAAAGTATTGAGCTCACATATCATGTATTCTGAGATGGTATTGGAGTGCCGAAGAAAACTTAACGAAGCAGGAAAAAATAACAAGGTCTTTTTAGTCCGGGTTCCTGGTCACTCGAGAATTAAAGTAAATTAAGAGGCCAACACACTTCCCAAAAAAGGAGTACAAACTCCTTTCATTGGGCAAAACCTTTGAGCGGTATAGGTATACAACAAATGTGGGTCATCCAATACATATTGCTATATTACAGTAGAGTATTCCAAAATCTGCCATCCAACCTCTAATAATTCGATACCCCAAAACTTACCAGTCGTCGGCTCATCCAAAAAAATCACCGGTGGATCTCCAATAAGAGCTATAGCAGTGCTCAGCTTCCTCTTGTTACCACCGCTCAGCTGAGAAACCTCCTTATCCAAGTGTTCCATAAAGTCAAAGTCCAGCGCCAACCTCTCGGCAGTAAAATTGCATTCATCCCTCGGTATACCCCTGATCAAACTGAATATCTTCAACGTTTCCCTGGCGGTCAGGTTGTCCAACAGCGCGTCGAACTGAGGACAGTAACCTATGAACTTGTACGCTTTCTGCATCTGGTTCCTGATGCTGTAACCGTTGATCCAACCGTCCCCGTAACTGATGATCTCGTCGCCGGTCATCATCCTGAACGTAGTCGTCTTTCCGGCTCCGTTCACGCCCAGCAAGCCGAAACATTCCGACTTCTTGACAGCCAAGTTGACACCGTTGACGGCTGTCAGCCGGCAGAAGTGTTTGGTTAGGTTTTTGAGCACCAGCGCGAAGTTGGTTTGAAGGTCGCGAATCGGTTGGTTGTTCACGTATTCGATTTCTTGCAAGACGTCTGGATCCAGGTTTTCTGTTTTGTTGGGCGGCCGTTGGAACATGTTCAGAACGAGATAGGTCATGTAAGTGACTATTTTGAAATCTATCAAGAACAAGATAGTGAAGCTTACGAGTGATATAGCGAACAACATCAATAGGTCTATTCCGACGCCTCCGTCGCTTAAACTGAAGACGGGGACATCTGGATCTGAAAGGGATGATATTCTTTTAGTCGTTACACAAAACGTAAAAAAAATCCTACATTAAATCATTGCAAAACTCTAATTTTGTGAAAATTTATAAAAATACTCGTAAATTGCTTCCTTTCGACGAAAGTTGGAACCGTTGTAATATTCTTAACTTCCACTGATCATTCAATCATTCTGGCAACACCGCACCTTATTTTATCCCTCCTCCTCTGAGCAAGTATTGACAGATCACGAGCATGTCACGTGATGATGAGCTCTTTATACGCTCTATTAGTGATGACGTCACACACCGCCAATTTAGTTCTTCTGTCAGTGTTCGGAATACAAACAAACAAATTATCATTCAAATTAGTACGTTGTCGTTGAAGAAATTGGCTTATTTCGATAAATAAGATTATTTAAGGAACGATTTTACTATTAATTGATAGACAGAAGGCACGAGATTAATGCCAGTAAGTTCGAACTTGAAGTTCAACTAATAAACACGGCTTTTTACAAAATCTGGCGAATGATAGAGGATTCAAACTTACTGCTATTAACCTCGTTCCTTCTGTCTATCAATTGATACTGAAATCGTTCCTCAAATACTCTTATTTATGAAAATAAGCCAATTCCTTCAACGACACCGTACTAATTTAAATGACAATTTATTTATTTGGATTCCGAATACTGACAGGAGAACCAAAAATGGCGGTGTGTGACGTCACACTAATAGAGCGTATAGTTCTGGCAACACCGCACATTATTTTGACAGATGATAGATAAATCAGTGACAGGTTCAGAGTACCAACATATAATAATGAAATATAAACATGAAATATGGTTGGAACTGAGATATTCCCGATTTTGTTCTACAATCAACAATTCGATATTGAATATTGTTAAAACGACACACTGTTTTGGCTACCTAAAACGGAAAAATGAAAATGGAAATTCAAAATTTGAAGTGTTTCTTTCCATTGCATTCATATAACAGCATCGACTTCAGATTACATGGATAGAAATGACATCAAATCTGTCACTTTCATAAAATATTTTGTATTGTATTGGTTGCTCGATTACAAGCTATCCCTCTTGGTGCTGTGCAGTCAAAACAAACATTGAGGAGAATTTCCCATTCTCATGGCGCCCTCTTTTGGAGGATTGCGTTGTTTCATTCCAGCAATCGTTAGCAAGGTTCATCAGTGGTCCCTGCCCCATAAACCTCGACGTGCAATTCAAACGAATGGTTGAAGACCCCTAATATTTTTAGAATCAGCTAAGCTCAATCTATCTCTGAATGAAATATGTACAATCCATCAGTATTCACCCTGTATATAAATATAAAACAATGAGAAACTTACGGCAGCCAATAGTGGCCAAAACAGAGATGCATTCATCTCGAGAATGAGTCTTTAGGCAGAATTTCATTTGGGATTTGCACGTATATCTAGAGAGCAACACTTGAACGCCCTCTATGAAATCGAAATGGGGATAACATCTCATTATCCAATTGAACAAAGTAGCATACTTCCATTGTAGATGGTTCACTAACAAACTGATCCATAAGCATGGACATCCTGAAATTTGTATCGATTTACTTTATTTTATTCATTTGTGTTGTAAAGGGTGTTTTTTTTTAGAGCTATAGAACTTTAAATTGCAATAAAACAACGATGGATTATTCGATTGACATGAATTTTATTTATCCGCAAGATAATCTTGTGGCATTACATTTTAAATATGATTTCTGGCATATGACTGCCACGGCTGGCTCGGATGTAGTGCAATCTGGACGTCCAAATTTCGATGACTTTTCCAACATTTGTGTCCGTATATCGGCAATAACACGGCGAATATTGCCTTCCAAATGGTCAAGAGTTTGTGGCTTATCCGCATAGACCAATGACTTTACATAGCCCCACAGAAAGTAGTCTAGCGTTGTTAAATCACAAGATCTTGGAGGCCAATTCACAGGTCCAAAACGTGAAATTAGGCGGTCACCAAACGTGTCTTTCAATAAATCGATTGTGGCACGAGCTGTGTGACATGTTGCACCGTCTTGTTGGAACCACAGCTTCTGGACATCATGGTTGTTCAATTCAGGAATGAAAAAGTTAGTAATCATGGCTCTATACCGATCACCATTGACTGTAACATTCTGGCCATAATCGTTTTTGAAGAAGTACGGACCAATGATTCCACCAGCCCATAAAGCGCACCAAACAGTCAGTTTTTCTGGATGTAACGGTGTTTCGACATACACTTGAGGATTAGCTTCACTCCAAATGCGGCAGTTTTGTTTGTTTACGTAGCCATTCAACCAGAAGTGCGCTTCATCGCTAAACAAAATTCGCTTATGAAAATCGGGAACGGCAATCTCATTTTGGGCCCATTCGACGAATCTACGCCTTACTTGATGATCGTTTGGCTTCACTTCTTGCACAAGTTGGATTTTGTAAGCACGCAAACCAAGATCCTTCCGCAAAATCTTCCATAAAGTGGATGGACACAGATCCAATTCCTGTGCTTGATGGCGGATAGACTCATTCGGGTCTTCCTCAATGCTACGCTCTACAGCAGCAATAGCTTCTTCTGTATGCACCGTACGGCGTCTCTGGGAATGCGAGTTATGTATAAGAGTAAACGTGGTGCGAAAACGTTCCATGGATAATCGAATTAACTGCTCTGATGGACGATTTGCAAGCGTTGTTCAGGCGTGAGTCTATTCATGATGAATTGCCAAACCAAACTGAGATTAAATCACTTGACAGCTGTTAAATCGGTCGCCATCTTGAACAGTAATGCCAACTTAAAGTTATATACCTCGAAAAAAAAACACCCATTATTATATTGAAAATTACCTGTTATGAAACTCAAGAAGAACATTCTTGAATATCCGGTGGAAGGAATGGTGAAAAAGTAAGAGAAGAGATACGTGAGAGGCAGTACAGCTACACCAAAACATATTAGGAGTGAAGCCAAAACACCTAAAAACAATTTAAATATAATAATAACAAAAAAAGAATAATCTTAGGTACAGGGTGATTCACTTGGTCACTCCAATTTATTTGAAAACAACCTAATATTTTTTGATTCCGATGAAAAACTCACATAGATCTTCACTTGTAGATAAACCTGGTTTGAAAATAGCTACCACAACTAGGATCGCCACAACTGGGAGAAGGTACGTCAACATGTCACAAACAAATGACATGATGCGGAAAACAAAGATGTCGACACCAGATACAAACTGTAAGTGTTTCGCTTGTGACACTCTTTCTTTGACGTTGAAAAGAATGTAGAAACATCCAACGTATGCTATGGCAAGGGAAAATGTCAACAGTTCGAAACTGCCTAAAATAATTTCAATACCTATCACGTCCTGAAAAAAATGACATAATCAATCCTTCGCTGAAAATACAGGGTGATTCACTTAGATAAGTGAATCTTAATGTTCTAATTTTCTGGTTAGCTTCAAATTTAATCACTTACATCATCACTAGCGTTCTTGGGCAAAGGATAATTGACGAAATTAATATTGTAATCTTCCCCTAGAAACTTCTTATAATTCAGCTGTAGTAATAATTGAAGTGAAAGAGGAACAGAATGATAAGGTTCTCCATTGAACCAAGCATACTCGGCATCGTCTTTGAAAGATGCTCCAACAATGTATTTGTATCTAACAAGATAAGGTGATTTTTTCGTCTGAAAAAAATGTTAGAATAGATATTACACTCAAATGAATAAGGACAAGAATGTCATAATTTCAACATTTTGAGCGGTGGGCGTTTTTTCAGGAGCTTGAGAACTTTAAATGATAGTAAAGGGTGTTTTTTTTAGAGCTATAGAACTTTAAATTGCAATAAAACAACGATGGATTATTCTATTGGCATGAATTTTATTTATCCGCAAGATAATCTTGTGGCATTACATTTTAAATATGATTTCTGGCATATGACCGGCTCGCTCGGATGTAGTCCAATCTGGACGTCCAATTTTCGATGACTTTTTCCAACATTTGTGGCCGTATATCGGCAATAACACGGCGAATGTTGTCTTCCAAATGGTCAAGGGTTTGTGGCTTATCCGCATAGACCAATGACTTTACATAGCCCCACAGAAAGTAGTCTAGCGGTGTTAAATCACAAGATCTTGGAGGCCAATTCACAGGTCCAAAACGTGAAATTAGGCGGTCACCAAACGTGTCTTTCAATAAATCGATTGTGGCACGAGCTGTGTGACATGTTGCGCCGTCTTGTTGGAACCACAGCTCCTGGACATCATGGTTGTTCAATTCAGGAATGAAAAATTTAGTAATCATGGCTCTATACCGATCACCATTAACTGTAACGTTCTGGCCATCATCGTTTAAGAAGTATGGACCAATGATTCCACCAGCCCATAAAGCGCACCAAACAGTCAGTTTTTCTGGATGTAACGGTGTTTCGACATACACTTGAGGATTAGCTTCACTCCAAATGCGGCTGTTTTCTTTGTTGACATAGCCATTCAACCAGAAGTGCGCTTCATCGCTAATGGACGTAGTGCGCGATACGTATTCCGCACAGAACCATTATTTTCGAAATAAAATTGCACTATTTGCAAGCGTTGTTCAGGCGTGAGTCTATTCATGATGAATTGCCAAACCAAACTGAGAATAAATCACTTGACAGCTGTTAAATCGGTCGCCATCTTGAACAGTAATGCCAACTTAAAGTTATATACCTCGAAAAAAACACCCGTTACAAGACAGAAATATTGTTGGAATGATTTTTTTTTAATAAATTTAATTTCCACAATTTGGAAGCGTCGTTCTGACCTCAAACGATTCATGATGAATTGCAAAACCTTACCAAACAGAAATGTCAACACAGTTTGACATTCTCAACTGTCAAACTATAGTCAACAACCAGTGAAACTTCTTAAAGAGCTGAAAAACGCCCACTATAATGCATATTATGAATTAGAAAGTTCCCCAAAATCAATACTAATGTTTTGTCTTACCAAGCTAAGCAGTCTTTCATTCATATCTTCAGTTTCTTCCAACTTCTGCCTCATATTCGTTAACATATTAATATAAGGTTCTTGCAGATTTCCGTTGCTTTCGACCATAGTGATGGGATGATCATATTGATTCAGATCGAAGCGTCTCTGCTTGTAGATTGCTCTCGTAAATCCTGATAGGTCGATACTGAATGCAAAAATTAGAAAAGCTATGGGAAGGGCTATTTTCAACAATTCCATTCCCCAAGTTCTTTTGGTCGATATCAGTTTTTTCATCGCTATTGCAATACATTGGTTCAAGTACAAAGCTGCGCCGATCTCTTTGTTGTTGATACCAATAGTCACTGAAATAGAATAGATAGATAGATCTGCTAAAAAAAATTCCATAGTTTTTGTACCGTTCAACTTAGATATTTTGACTTGAATATACACTGCGCAAAAAAATTAACGCACATTATGAGTTTATCCATTGGGAAGAGGCTGATCGGGAAAGAGTGCACTGAGCATATCTTTCATGTGGACGTCTGTATACAAGGGAACGTCGATCAAAATGGTAGAGGCAGAATCTAGACTCATCTGTGAAGAGAACTCTTTCCCAATCAGCCTCTTCCCAATGGATATGCTCTCTTGCAAAATCCAAACGCGCCCTTCGATGGGCTGGGGTAAGAGCTGGACCTCTTGCCGCGACACGAGGCCTTAAATCATATTCTCTGAGGCGATTTCTTATTGTCTGAGTGCTAATTTGCACCCCATGAGTTTGCCCAAGCTGATTTTGAAGGAGGCGAGCGTTGCAAACCTGTCCTGGTCTTCGGACATTCATACCTGTCTCCCTGAATCGCTGCAACATACTGGACACACTTGTATGGGAAACTCCAAACCTTTCTGCAATTCTTGTGTATGTCCAACCTTCTTCTCGCAAAACTACCGCTTGGGCACATTCCTCTTGGGTCAAATTGCGTGTTTTGCGTTGCATAGCGATCGAGTGTGAAAATCAAACGAAAGAAAAAGTATTGATCACTAGAATTGATCGAGAACAACTGATTTCAGAATGGAGCCAATACATTCAAAATCTGATAATCTCATCTTTTTTTATTCCTGCTGGGAAAAAACATCTGTATTGAAGAAAAACGTTGAAAGTGGATAACATATGCATGCATAATTCTGATAAAAATAATTATCATTGAGAACACCTTCAGTTGTAGAATAAATTTGAGATTTCCATAATGTGCGTTAATTTTTTTGCTCAGTGTATTTTTTATTATTTTTTTTCCTTATAGGTTTTCTTACCGTTTGTCGAGTTGGTATCGCCTTGACTGCTCCCATTCCCTCTACTTTTAGGCAGAGCTTTACCAGTTTTACTTTTTCCAACTCTAAAAATGAAAAAACGAATGAAAAAATTTCCAATAAGCCCAACTATAGAATACCTACTTCATGAAGACTTCTTCCAGGTCCGTCAAAGATATGCCGAAACTTCTTATGCCTAGTTCCTCTGTATTATTTTCTATCTCGGTTAAAAGATGCGTGAATTTGGATGAATAATTTTCAGGTAGAAGATAGGTCAACTCGGTGCCAGCATTCGTTTCGATCTGAAAGTATTGGAAGAGAATTTTTATTTATTTAATGAATACCTTATTATTATACAGGGTGATTCACCGGGATGGCCTATTAGACGTTCATGGAAAACTAATCATAATTTTGAGCTGAAAATTTGTATATTGGGGTTTGAGACAATGATCTTTCTCCCTAAAATATTTTCAGACTACTACTTCCTTATTTCAAATGGCACACCCAGTATATTATTGCATCATTAGATAGCTTTTTTGATGACAATTTCGACGATATGCCTTACCTTGGGTGAAAATTCAACGGTTCATGAGTTATTGGGATTCTTATGAAAAAAAAAGTGGCGATGAGGACTCACATTTTTTTGAATATTACAGCAGAAAAAGCTTTTTTCGAAAAAATTTTTTTCTTTTTCGATTCCGCAAATACGTAGTATTTATAAGACTGTTTTCGGCTTGGACCAAAAATTTACAGGGTGTTTATGAGAGGATCATGAACTTGGACAACTGAAATTCATCAAAACTCAAGATTTTCAAATTAGAACCTATATTTTTTATTATTTCAGTCGAACCTACGTCCAAAAATAGTGGGAGTTACTTAAGCAAACCCTATAATACCTAAAATGAATATTTCAAGAGTTATCGGGGAAGAACTTCAAATGAGGAAAAACAGCTATTTATATCTGTGTTAATAACTGTCTGTTACTTCCGGAAAACATGGAAAGAAACTAAAATTCGATGTTTGTATAACTAAATTTTACATTTCATGAATTTTGATTAATTTTTCGTTGGGATTGTTGAGAAATCCATAAACCAATACATTTTTCAATTACGAATAATTCATTACAATTCTTGATATGTCAAATTTAGTTATGAAAACATCGAATTTTAGTTTTTTTCTGTGTTTTTCGGAAATCGCAGACTACTCCACACAGTTATAAATAGCGGTTTTTCCTCATTTAAAGTTCTTCCTCGATAACTCTTAAAGTATTCATTTTAGGTATAGGGTTTGCTTAAGTAACCCCCACTATTTTTGTACTTAGAATCGACTGATATAATAAAAAATATAGGTTCTGATTTGAAAATCTTGAGTTTTGATGAATTTGAGTTGTCCAAGTTCATGATCCTCTTATAAACACCCTGTACATTTTTGGTCTAAGCCGAAAACAGTCTTATAATACTACGTATTTGCGGAATCGAAAAAGAAAAAAATTTTTTGGAAAAAGTTTTTTCTGCTGAAATATTAAAAAAAAATGTGAGTCTTCATCGCCACCTTTTTTTTCATAAGAATCCCAATAACTCATTCGGCATATCGCCGAAATTGCCATCAAAAAAGCTATCTAATGATGCAATAATATACTGGGTTTGCCATTTGAAATAAGGAAGTAGTAGTCTGTTTCCGGTATAACCGGAAGTTGTAGAGATCTAAAAATATTTTAGGGAGAAAGATCATTGTCTCAAACCCCAATGTCTAAATTTTCAGCTCAAAATTATGATTAGTTTTCCATAAACGTCTAATAGGCCATCCCGGTGAATCACCCTGTATATTCGACCCTTTTGTACACTAGGCCTCTTTTGTGTCTATTTTCTAAATAACAAGATGTATTACTTATAACTGTTATAGACACTATCCTTCCCAATTTGGGTTATGTTCGAACAGATAAAAATGAAGTTGGTCAACCTGTATTTTGACATTTATTTAGGTTAGGATAGGGAGAATTTCTTGCCGGAAGACATGCGCATTTCAACCGCGCTCAAAAATTGACACGAATAAGGCTTAATGTAATGAGGGACTTACAATAACTCATTTGCTAACCTCAATGTTAGGGATGTACTTTCTTAAGATATTTGTTATGTGGTTGGGATTGCAATTTGGCATTTGATCAATGATCAAGTGATAACCTGCACCGAATTTCTTCTTCAAAAAGAAACTGGTACCACAACATTCTATAACACCACCAGACATTATGGCAATTCTATCTCCCAGTAGATCGGCTTCATCCATAAAATGAGTCGTAAGAAGAATTGTCCTACCTGAAATTACAGAATGAAAAAAAAAGCCCAACAAAGACACTATTATGGTTTAGGAATGGAAGGAAGGAATATTGAACATTTAATCAATACTAGTAACGGGGACGCCTTTTCTTGAAACACCCTTTATATGCGTCTAAATTGTATCGATAAATTAAAATAGTAACGATTGAATGGATTAGTTACACTACCTTTCTTTTGTTTTTGTAAAAATTCCCAAATGAATCTTCTAGCTGATGGATCCATTCCAGCGGTGGGTTCATCGAGTATTATAACTTTGGAGTTTCCGCAAAGAGCAATGCCTACGCACAACTTTCTCTTCATTCCCCCTGATAATTGAGATGATTTGTAGTTTTCCTACAAAAAGAGAACGAATAAACTCTGTCGATATCCAAATTTGCTAGAGAAGTAGGTACAAAAATGAGGAATTTTAATTTCTTTTAATTCCTCTGTTTTAACACAAAAATATATGTTTCATCTTTGCTCCTCATTAGTTTTGATATTAATATCCATTTCATCATTTCTGAACAACTATCTTGAGATTGTTGAGATGTTCTCAGTCCTCCTAATTTCGACAGAATGTATTAGGCCAATTGAGAAGTCCCCGGTCTGATGCACAAATGGCGGTGCAAGTATTGAATCCATATGGTTTTTAGTTAGTACCAACCTTCAAACGACACGTGTCAAAATTTGACAGCAGTCTGACCATTAGTTTGCGAGATATTGCGTTGTGAGTATAGCTACTTTCGTTATTTGAAAAATAGATGGAAAAAAAGAATTTCGTGTGCTGATAAAATATTGCTCTTTGAAGGGAAAAAATACAGTTGAAGCAAAATCTTGGCTTGATGAAGAGTTTCCCGGGTCTGCACCAGGAAAATCAACCATCATTGATTGGTATGCTGAGTTTAAACATGGTGAATTGAGCACCGAAGAAGGCGAACGCAGTGGACGCCCAAAAGAGGCTGTAACCGACGAAAAAATCAAGAAAGTTCACAAAATAATTTTGAATGACCGTAAAGTGAAGTTGATCGAGAAAGCAGACATTGTGAAGATATCATCTAAACGTGTACATCATATCATTCACGAATATTTGTACATGAGAAAGCTGTGTGCAAAATAGGTGCCACAAGAGCTCACAATCGATCAAAAACAACAATGTGCTAATGATTCCGAGCAGTGTTTGAAGCTGTTTAAGTGCAATAAACCTGAATTTTTGCGTCGATATGTGACAATGGATGAAACATGGCTCCATCATTTCACTCCGGAGTCCAATCGACTGTCAGCTGAGTGGACTGCACACGATGAACCGAATCCAAAGCGAGAAAAAACACAACAGTCAGCTGGCAAGGTTATTGCATCAGCATGCTGGAATGCGCAAGGTTTAATATTCATTGATTACCTCCAAAAGAGCCAGACCATCAACAGCGATTATTATATAGCGTTATTGGATCGTTTAAAGGATGAAATCGTTAAAAAACGGCCCCATTTGAAGAAAAAAAAGGTTCTGTTTCATCAAGACAATGCGCCGTGTCACAAGTCAATGAAAACAATGGCAAAATTGCATGAATTGGGCTTCGAATTGGTTCTGCATCCACCGTATTCGCCAGATCTGGCCCCCAGCGACTTTTTCCTGTTCTCAGACCTCAAAAAAATTCTCGCTGGAAAGAAATTTAGCGCCAAGGAAGAAGTAATCGCCGAAACTGAGGCCTATTTCGAAGCGAAAGACAAATCGTACAACAAAAGTGGTATCGAAAAGTTGGAAGATCGCTATAATCGCTGTATCGCCCTCGAAGGCAACTTTGTTGAATAATAAAACCAAATTTTGCCAAAAAAATGTGTTTTACTATGGTACACCGGGGACTTTTCACTTGGCCTGTTATATGTCGATATTAATGTTTTTATTTCTCATTTATCAGTGATTCACCATTTTCATAATACCAACCTTATCCTCCAACGAAAGTAAACTGAGGAATTTCTTCACTTCCTCTTCCACTCCAGCCCCCGAGCACCCTTTCAGTCTACTGAAGAATATGAGGTGTTCCCGTACAGTAAGATCATCGAAGAGAACGTTATGTTGGGGACACACACCCATGCTGTCTCTAACAGCCATTATCTGGGTCCTAACGTCGTAACCATTCACGACGGCAGTACCCTTAGTTGGTGGAATCATACCAGTAAGCATGGACATGGTTGTAGTTTTACCAGCTCCGTTGTGACCGAGAAGGACTGTTATTTGGTCTTCGTAGATGTTCAAGGACACCTCCTTGACCGCTTCGTTGGCACCGAAAGTTTTTCCCAGTCTTCTTATGCTTATACCGACATTCAGTTCGGTTGGATCGTCGTCAAAGAATTCGCTGTCATTGCAATCGAGAAGAAGTTCGTCTGAAACATTGAAATACCTGATTTTTTACAAATTTCCACATAAGAATATCCGGCTAGCAGAATATAGGTTAGGTTAGGTGAAGGTAACCTTCAGCTAATTCAAAGGGATTATTGAAATCCTTTTCGTCTTAAAAATGTCATCATTGTTAACTATAGGGTATTTTTTTTCGAGGTATATAACTTTAAGTTGGCATTACTGTTCAAGATGGCGACCGATTCAACAGCTGTCAAGTGATTTATTCTCAGTTTGGTTTAGCAATTCATCATGAATAGACTCACGCCTGAATGACGCTTGCAAATAGTGCAATTTTATTTCGAAAATAATGGTTCTGTGCGGAATACGTATCGCGCACTTTTGTTTAGCGATGAAGCGCACTTCTGGTTGAATGGCTACGTCAACAAACAAAACTTCCGCATTTGGAGTGAATCTAATGCTCAAGTGTATTTCGAAACACCGTTACATCCAGAAAAACTGACTGTTTGGTGCGCTTAATGGGCTGGTGGAATCATTGGTCCGTACTTTTTCAAAAACGATGATGGCCAGAACGTTACAGTCAATGGTGATCGGTATAGAGCCATGATTACTAACTTTTTCATTCCTGAATTGAACAACCATGACGTCCAGGAGCTGTGGTTCCAACAAGACGGCGCAACATGTCACACAGCTCGTGCCACAATCGGTTTTTTGAAAGACACGTTTGGTGACCGCCTAATTTCACGTTTTGGACCTGTGGATTTGCCTCCAAGATCTTGTGATTTAACACCGCTAGACTACTTTCTGTGGGACTATGTAAAGTCATTGGTCTATGTGGATAAGCCATAAACCCTTGACCATTTGGAAGACAACATTCGCCGTGTTATTGCCGATATACGTCCACAAATGTTGGAAAAAGTCATCGAAAATTGGACGTCCAGATTGGACTACATCCGAGCCTGCCGGTGTTGGTCATATGTCAGAAATCATATTTAAAATGTAATGCCACAAGATTATCTTGCGGATAAATAAAATTCATGTCAATCGAATAATCCATCGTTGTTTTATTGCAATTTAAAGTTCTATAGCTCTAAAAAAAGCACCCTTTATATGTGAAATAGAATGTAATGAATAGTTTACCTTGATCAGAACTTCTTCTACTCCAAAATTCAGGTGTCAGGAAAAAATACCATTTTTGGGGCACTCCAAATTCTCCGGGATAAATAGCCTCAATATAAAGGGCGATCAACATGTATAAAACCAGATCTATTATTAACATTAAGAGGATCCCTCCAAATGTAATGCTATTATGTATATCTGTCTTGAATAGATTGCCCCACTTCACACCTTGAACAAATAATCATTTCAATGGATAAGAAAATCTAGGAAATAAGGCTCTTTGTCAAAATATATCTTACAATAAACAATAGGTATAATTGAGTTATTTTAGTAATGGTCTAACGTCAGCTATCAAAGGAAACTGGAAAATATTGTCACATTTTCAGAACTCAAAACATTGATGATTTATTCTTATGTAATCAATATTTTATAAAAATGCTGATAAATATGAGTAAAGCACGAATCAAAATGAATGAAACAATTACGCACAATCAGAATAAGTTCAGGGGTGTTACAATTTCGATGCTATATCTCGAGAACTATAAGACTATAAGAAACAAATGTTTTAGAACTTTTCAAATATCACAAACAGAAACAAAGATATAGCAAAATATTTGAAACAGCAATTTTCCAGAAACATCCTGTAACTCGGGAACGAATCAAGATATCTATGATCTGCTTATAAATACATTGCTGCTATTGATTATTCTAGTTACCTTATGTAACATTGACATTGCTAGAATGAAATATTGCGTTCAGTTCATCACTCCTTAAACTGCGTACTAATATAATAACTACAGGTTATGGGCCAAGCGCGCTTTCACTGCGTACTAATATAATAACTACAGTAAGTCTCACAGTTCTCGAGATACTTTCAGTGAGCATTGAATTTGGGACATCTTGTACATCGACAACCTAGCGAAAAATTGACAGCACTAACTTTGGAAATTGCTTGGGTTTTCTGTTCGTTTTCAAAGTAAATACAGTTGGCATCCGTGACGTCATACCTTTGCTGAAATAAATAGACTGAGAGAATCCTCACCTTCCATCGATGCTTCGTTTAAAACGATTTTATCAAATCCGTGTGCCATAGCACTGGTCACACTCAAAGCTGAAAGATATTTGACATTCTTGCTTTGATTTTCCCCACGTGTCATTATATAAGGGATTAAAGTGAGCACCCATATTGTTCCTGCCAAAGCAGAGGCCCTGTTTGCTGCAAGAAAAAACAAGTTCAGTCTTATCCTGCATTATTTGCATTTGTACAGGATCATTCACGAAAGATTCGGTTTCTGAAGAACAAAATTGATATTGGCAGTGATGTTGAAGTTGTACAGCCAGAAAACTTTTAGCTATTGGTGACTTTGAAGTAGCCAAATAACTACGTATCAAACAGAAAAATGATAGCCAAAATTAAGAATGTTCATCGAGGTATATTGGTGTTCGTCAGGGATCTACGTTGGGACCCCTATTGTTTTCCTTTTTGTCTCTCTGCTCGAAATGATCAGTGACATTTTTGGGGCTGTTGGCTGTAGGTGGATAGGTTTTAAGGTTGGACCGAAAAAAGATCACATGCCAATTTTTAGAATGCAATTCCATTAGTTCTTCTTCAGAAAGAACCTTTTGTGAATGTTCCTGCATAAGGGTAATTGTACTGACCTTTAGTGAAGAACACACTCAATGCGAAGGAATACGTTATCATGGCCGACAAGAAAAGAATAAAAAATACAAAAAGCAAACAGCAGTCGGCATAGAGTAATGTTGGACCATACCGAGTTTCGTATTTCATCATGATTACCAGAAAAATAGTGATGATCAAATATGGAACGATGGATTTGCAGAACCACGCTGTCCAGTGAAGCCAAGTGGGTAATCCCATTATTTTCATTGATTCCTGATATAATGTCAATTATTACGAGATAAATTGCAAGGTCACCATACTCACTTTAAGTTGTTTCTCCTTTTCGTAAGTTACAGACTTGACTAGGTTGGTGTGAGTGTATATGAAAGCCGTCATGAATAAATATCCGAATAGAGAGGCTTTATTCATCATTTCCAGGAAAAAATCATTTATGTACGAAGGATAAGGAAACCTTTGAATGAACATTTTTGGCAATCGAAACGAACTTTTCGAAACTTGCAGAATCCGTTCTGTTAGACTGTACATAGTAGAAGCAAAGAAGGTACCATAATCTGAAAATATAATATGTGCTTATTTTCAATGGATTTCTATAGGGAAGGTTTTAGTGCTTTTTATTTGCATATTTACTAACACATTTTTTTGTGAAACAGCCTATTTTACTACACTGCGCAAAAAAATTAACGCACATTATGGAAATCTCAAATTTATTCTACAACTGAAGGTGTTCTCAATGATAATTATTTTTATCAGAATTATGCATGCATATGTTATCCACTTTCAACGTTTTTCTTCAATACAGATGTTTTTTCCCAGCAGGAATAAAAAAAGATGAGATTATCAGATTTTGAATGTATTGGCTCCATTCTGAATTCAGTTGTTCTCGATCAATTCTAGTGATCAATAGTTTTTCTTTCGTTTGATTTTCACACTCGATCGCTATGCAACGCGAAACACGCAATTTGACCCAAGAGGAATGTGACCAAGCGGTAGTTTTGCGAGAAGAAGGGTGGACATACAAGAATTGCAGAAAGGTTTGGAGTTTCCCATACAAGTGTGTTCAGAATGTTGCAGCGATTCAGGGAGACAGGTATGAATGTCCGAAGACCAAGACAGGGTAGACCACGGGTAACAACTGCCATTCAAGAACGTTACTTGAGAGTTTCTTCGTTGAAACAACGGTTTGCAACCAACCGCTCGCCTCCTTCAAAATCAGGTTGAGCAAACTCATGGGGTGCAAATTAGCACTCAGACAATAAGAAATCGCCTCAGAGAATATGATTTAAGGCCTCGTGTCGCGGCAAGAGGCCCAGCTCTTACCCCAGCCCATCGAAGGGCGCGTTTGGATTTTGCAAGAGAGCATATCCATTGGGAAGAGGCTGATTGGGAAAGAGTTCTCTTCACAGATGAGTCTAGATTCTGCCTCTACCATTGTGATCGACGTTCCCTTGTATACAGAAGTCCACATGAAAGATATGCTCAGTGCAATTTCCTGAATACTACTGGTTTCGGGGGAGGATCGATTATGGTATGGGGTGGAATATCTTTGACTGCTCGCACAGACCTAGTGGTCGTTGATAATGGAGCTATGAATGCTGATAAGTATATAAGGAACATTCTTGAAGAGCATGTAGTGCCATTTGCCTCATACATTGGTGAAAATTTCATTTTTATGGACGATAATGCCAAACCCCATCGTGCGCGCATCGTTCAGGAGTACCTTGAAGAGGCTTAAGTCTCTCGAATGGAATGGCCAGCAAGAAGTCCAGATCTCAATCCGATTAAGCAGGTTTGGGACAACCTCAATAGAAGGCTGAGAAGTTCAGAAAATCATCCAGCTACTCTTAATGACTTAGGAATCCAACTCAGAGAAATCTGGAAAGGATTAGATCAGAACATTTTAAGATCACTCATTTTGAGTATGAACCGTCGTTGCCGAGCTGTAATTAACGCAAGGGGTGGAAATACCAAGTATTAAATCACATATCAGCATTCCAGTATTTTGAAAATTGTTTATTTCTCTTCTTTCACATAAGATTCGGCGAAATCCTGAATTTTTCTTCCATTTATTGTGTCTTGTTTCGTTCAAAACCTTTCCGAGAGAACATAAAAAATAAGTTATAAAGTCAATTAGAGTTAACTTTCATTAAAATTGAGATTTTCAGAATGTGCGTTAATTTTTTTGGGGAGTGTATTATTATTTTCTCTTTTATTGCACAAAAGTCTTTCTACGTACAAAGGAAAATGAGAGATTCCTTGGATAATTTTCTATCTTATGAAGGGAAGGTATTATGAGAAAAAAAGAGTAGGAATCTGTCATTTTCTTTTGTACCTCCATTTTAGGAAGATCCTGTATTTATCTAAATTTTATTCATTATTATTTTCGATTTTTCTAAGCCTATTCAACCAAATCGTCATCGGAGAGGAAAACACAAATCAAGGTGATCAAAGATTGATATTGTACAAGTTTTACCAAACTTACTAGGATTTTCTCCTGCACTCTCCGAAGCTCCTCTATTGCTAAATCCAATTTCCAATGGGGGAAAAAGTTCATCCGTATGCCAATAATTGTAATTATTGACAACTCTAGAGATTTAAACAGTGATTAGAACTTCCACACTTTTGAGGAAGTGACTCACCTGAAAGTTATCGATATATTCTTATTGTTCGATAATTCTTGAGACATATGCTGGTCGAACTGTATCCCTATATTATTTGGACTTAATTTGGTATTAGTAAGATAATCCTCCATTTTTGTGATATTTTCAAATGGAATTGCGTTTGGGAAGGCCGACATAATATCATTGATGAATTTGTTGTCATTGGGGCAGTAAGCGCTAAAAAAGAATTGAAATTATTGTCTCCATAAATATTCTTTACTTAAAAAATTTCAACATTTCACGGCAAAAATTCTAGTGAAAAAAGTTTAAAAGATTTATTTCTCGGAAACATAATATAATGAAATTAAGAACATATTTGCTGGTACTGAATGCAATATTTTTCTCTGAAAAGTCCTAGCACGGATGGTTTTAAAGTTATGAACATTAGGAAAAGTTAGTATGGCTATTACAACTCTGTATTTTTCTGGCCACATTGAATCGTTGTTTACTGAAACAAATTGTTTCTTACATGACATCTTCTGCTCGATCTACTATTGGATATGGATCATAGACTTTCTCTGGTACATCAACGTTTCGAGCTTCTCTCCTCAACAGGACAAAAACTGCGATAGTCAAAACGGGAACAGCAACTTCTATAAGGAATGCAATTGGCTTTCGTGACTGCAACTTCCAATTTTTCCACATCAACAGACAAAATTTATTCCAGCAACCCATGTTTGATCTGAAATTAAGTCTCTTTTGAAATTTTTTTTCATCTAAAATTCAACAACAAGCTTTCCCAAATTGCTTCATCGGCCAAAGTGATATTTTTTCTCTCGTAACCAAAGCATGATTTTTTTTTCATTTTGTTTGCCTGTGTAATTGACGATTGAAGAGATTCTAGACTTTTTTACCTGTTGCATTTACCGCACTAGTGTCCACCTGTCTACTACACAGCTAGTAAAGATGTTTTTCTGCACATTTAATCTGCAGCAATCATCTGAATTATGAATATATTCATATCTTGACGTAGAATGTGGCTGTCTGATGATACATTTTCCATATAAACAGGAATTTCCAGCTACTTTCCAACATTTTACATCCAGTCAGCAGTTTATTATTATAATGTTTTTATACAGGTTGTCCCTATGTTTTTTCTCAAGTATTATTCGTTGCAGAGATACAGGGTGTTGAATGTTAAAAATTTAAGGTAATATTAATTCATAACACACAGTTTCCAAAATTTTTCAATTAAATGATTGTGTTCAATAGGTGCTTCATTTTGAAGAAAATTACATTTTTATGATTTTACCAGTATCGTAAAAAAATAGGGAAGGAGAGGGCTTACGATGCCCTTGTACGCCACTGGTGGCAACTAAAAATGTGATTTTTTTTCAATTTTGGAAACTGAAAGTAATGAATAAAAATTACTTTCAATTTTTCATATTCAACGCCCTGTATCTTTGCAATGAACGACATTTGAAGAAAGGAATATTAGGAAAGTTGTATTTATTTTTCAAGGAGAATGTTCTGATTCAATTTGGTCCCATAGTTTCGGGACATCCTGTATATCCTAAGATATAACTGAGTGGGTATATACATTGTTTTTATCAATGAGTCGGAAATAAAACATGACTCAAATGGAAGTATTATCAGTAGAGATATTTTCCCAGTAATTTGCAGGAAGCAGTGATAAAAATAGGTCACATGCTTGGGAATAGCAGGATTTCAATCCTCCAACTACAAATCTTCAACAGAACTAGGGCATGCAGTAATCAATAAAACCTGGCGCCGTATTGTTTTGTCTAGTGTGAATCAGTCTTATCTAAAACTATTAGATTGGAAAAATAATAACACTGTTTGCCTTTATGATTCAATTGTTATGAATCTTTCAATTCAATCACTAGAAGTGAAGCAAATGTTAAAAATTAATTTAAAAATGTATGAATTCTAGAGTCATTCTTATAAAACACATGGATCTTTTCATTAACATTTGAAATAAAATGTAATTGGAAGTAAAGACAAAAGTGTTTCATTTTTTTCATGTATCATTAGGTATTTCAGATAGGATGTAATGATTCAATATAATTGAAAATTCGAAACGCATTCAACTGATTAGATTTCATAAATAGAAATGTGGAAGGAAGTTTTGAAAATATTGTATGAGAGATATGATGAACATTTTG
The DNA here is from genome assembly GCF_914767665.1 of Harmonia axyridis. Lineage (NCBI taxonomy): Eukaryota > Metazoa > Arthropoda > Insecta > Coleoptera > Coccinellidae > Harmonia > Harmonia axyridis. Next base: position 3,373,171 of record NC_059502.1, read on the forward strand.
CAAAATTATTAACAGGCGAGTATAAAATTAATAATTTTGGTCGAAATAATAATTTAACATGAAGATTTTGGTCAATTTGAAAAATCGTGACAATTGTGCAATTACTTATGATGATAACAATCCATTCAAATGTGACGTGGCTTTTCCAGGTATTCATTCATTTGACCAATTCCAATTACACCATCAGTCATGGTTATTCGTAAGTCAAGGTCATTCCATTTTCAACGTCCCGTTTAAATGATTCTTAATTTGGATCAAATATATGTATCGTGCAGATATCCATTATTATCATTCTGTCCATTTGGAGATGTAAGCAAGAAAAAGGGGATGTACAGAACAACAATTCTCATTTGTTGTTGACATACATTTATGACATTTCTTTTGAATAATTTTATAAATAAATATTGAAAAATTGTCATATTTTTCGATGCCCTTATTGTCAATTGTTGCGCATCGATCTCATTATTACCGTTAAATTATGCGAAAAAGTTTTAAAAGTTAGGATTCAATTGTAAGAAGTATACATAAGAAATGAATTCGATAAATACATCTAGAACGAAAATAACACGTATCTAAACAATATGTTATCATATTCTAAGAATTGTTATAAACTCACCTATTTAAATATCAACCACGGAAAAAAGATCAAACTTTTATATTACATATTGCCAAATTCCACTCAAATCGAAGTTAGTTAGGCGTTTCACAATAATGACAAATTTTGAATGTTGTTATTCTAGGACAACCAACGAAAAAGGCCTAAATTTGCACAATTAAACGCACATAGTAATTTATTTGTCAAATTATCTACAGAGGAAAAACTTTCGAGGAATTGAAATCGTAGGAATAAATTTATGAATGCTAACCTCTAAAAGACAGAGGCGCCGACGCTAAAGTTGCCAATATGCCAATGCAGTGCTTTTTTTTTTTAGCAAGGTTACTTATAAATAGTATTCTTTGGGATATTATCATTTGCTATTCGGTTTTGACGAAAATCTAAGAATTATTGTTGGAATTGATGGAAACAAATCGATAATCATAAATGACATAGTTTTAATCTGTAAATGAAACCATTAGAAAAATAGTGCTTTAAAGCATCGATTTTGCATCTAAGTCATTTCTAAGCTGTATTTATTTAAGAATAGATAAATAGGAAGTAATTTCGTTCACATTAAACTAACTAATAATAAAACTCTAATAATTCATACTATTATCAACGTGTTACAATGATGTCAATTTGAAGAGACACTTATGTCATTTGAATTTTCGTTTATTTCTTTGTATTTAATGTGAATTTCGACTTCTCTATAATAGCATAAATCGATTTGTTTTCCGTAGAGAGAGGTCATTAAAAAATCTAACCTCAAACATATTGGTATAGTGAAAACAGAGGCGTCGCCAGCATTCAAGAATGAGGGGGGCCAAGATTTTAGGCAGAGAATCGAAAAAATAAAGGAAATATAGAAAAAGTGGTTTTAAATTTGTTTTATAGGTATATAGTTGTATTTTTGTGTAATTTATTCTGAAATAAAACAAAAGTTAACCTAAAATACTTTATTAATAACTCTCACACACAGTTTCCACTTATTTGGACAAAATATATTAATCAATATGACAATTATTTAATTCTTGAAGGGAAATATTCTCTTTAAAATGTATGACTAAGGCCCTCCTAAAAATAGAAAAATTCTACATTTTTCGGATTTATATATAGGAGGCAAACAAATGTGGTGAATGAATAAACAAAAAAAAAGGTTTATTAATGTTACCTTTAGTCTCAGTTTGGGGAGTGAACAAAGAAACAGTAAAATATAGATCGATTGTTCTTTATCACATTTCTATTCAGACTAATTTCATGCTTACTTCAAAGCAGCCAATATATTATATACAATGTAAGATATAATCTTAGTTTCTAATAGAAAACCTAATTATCAATTGTTAATTATTTGATTATATGACAAAGGCTCATAATATCGATTAAAATACAAGGAGCAAAAATATTCGTGATACAGAAAAATAAATATTTGAGATGAGAAAATTTGTGTATTGTTTTTGAATAATTTATCAATCAAAAATCATCTTTTTGTATACAAAAGACAATTTGAATGACGAAAATACAACAAATTTCACAAAATTACTTTTTAGAAAGCAGTACAAAAAATCACAAAATTCAATAAATTTTCAATCAACAATTTGGATTTTATGGAAAAATAGTTACATCAAGCATCGGAAAAATGTTACCAATTGAATAGAGACGATTTGATAAATTAATAGCTCAACCATTAAAATAACAGTATTAAAAACCAAGAACAAAAATCCATACTGAATGCCTTGATCTTACGAAGAATAAGGAATAGGAATATACTCGTAAGAAGAATTTTTGTACTGAAAAATTGAATAATGAGTGCAGCATTCACAACATAATTCTCGCAAAGCCCACGATTGGATCAGTCAGTTACCGAAGTTAACCACAAGTGGCATCTTACAACTAAATATAATACGGTCTAAAATTACTTTTCACAAGTGACGATACCATGAGCCGAACGAATCACAAATAAAAGGGTTCGGAAAAATTACACCTCGAATCATAGTATTTAAGCAGATGGAATTGGCCTTATCCGGTTTTACTTACATGGGCCCCTCTATGACGCTCACCTTCATCGAACAGTAATAAATGCAGCGGGCTAGCATGGTGAATGCAAAAAGGAAGATGCCAACATAGATAATGTACATAATACTGTGGTTGTTACGGGCATAGCTGTAAGTTGCAAGGGTGAGGCCAATTCCGATCAGAATAAAAATCACAGAAACCACCAAGAATATGTTGCTTCTGCCTTTGGCAAAATCGGCACCCACAGACGAGACCTTCCTGCAATGCGGACATCTAGCCAGGGAATTGTTGAGAGTGTTGAACTGTGGAAGAATAATAATTCAAATGGTTTCTAGCAAAACAATCATTGAAGAATGGTACATTTTTTATTGAAGGGTTTTCCAATAGGAATGATAAAACTTAAAATGGCAACAATGTATTATTTCTGACATTTTTTATGTCATTTGTGTTCGGTAGGTTATGCCATTTAATCATGAAAATACACACGCTTCAACAACTTTTAGAAATGGTAAGAAGTCCATAAATTTTTTGAAAATTTCTCCCAGTATTCACAAATGAGCTCTTATTTCGATAAAACAATTCAACTTCTAAACATGATTGAAGTGTATATTTCTATGATTAACCAACCTAATCTACTGAACACAAATGACATAAGAAATGTCAAACAATAATACAGTGTTGTCATTATAATCATTTTGAAATATTTCATTCCTATTAGATAATAGGTAAGTCAATTCATAATTTTTAAAATTAATGAGCGAACAAACACTTCTAAATACAAAACTATAACAATTTCAGGTGAGTTTGGTTTTCTTTTATGCATCCCTAAGATTGTTTTCATCGATATTAATTTGTTTGGACCAATAAAGTAAATATTTGTGGTACTTACCAAGAAGGTATCATGACAGTGTCCACAAGTTACTCTGCACATACCAGGCATAGACGGTACTGGTGGCGTAACAGGGCTAGGAGCTAAGTTGATTATACGCTTACAGTTTGGCCTTGGACAAGCAATCCGTTGAGATGAACTCTTACAGATCAGTAAACAATTGCAGGGACATCTCACATACTTTTTGCCAGGAGGAGCATTGCGGATTGGCTAAAAATGGCAAATAAACAAAATGAGAAACATGACGTCAATGTTGTCATTTTCTACAATAAATAAATAATATGCTAGATATTGTAAAAGTATAAACAGATTTATTCTTCTCATAGAACTTGAAAACTTAGGGTACCCAAAACAACGTTGAATTCTAACCTCAAACAGATTGCTATAGTAAAAATATAGAGAATCAAAATAAGCTTTACAATAAAAAAACTTCGATTGTTCACATTTGTTTAAGATTGTTTTGAGAAATACAGTTGAAAATATCTACTTTCAATGTGTCCAACAAAGATAACTGAGTAATTCCTATCAAATAACATTTTGTCTTATTTCATCTATGGCTAACATAAATGTAAAAATAGAATAAAAAACAAACTGTATTTTGAATGTACTGTGTTCAATAAATCCTATTTCTATTGGGTTGGATATTATCAAGAGTAGTATATAATTTTTTTCCCTGAATAGTAGATTATTCTATTTTGTTATCTGATAAAATAAATAATACTAAAAAAAAAGATCTTGTGCCAAATTAATTTCACTAATATCCTGATGCAATTCAAGAATAAAAGTTTTTTATAAAGTTGTTTCTTATTTTTCCAGTGGCTTCAAAAATAAATGAATAATACCACTGAGAGGTTTCTGCAGTAATTTGATAACAGTGCAAAGAACTTTAACCTCTGTCATTATGTCTTATTTCCTCAAACAATGGCCGAAAATAAATAACCATTTATAGATTTAGCCTATTGATTCTGAAAGAAATCAAAGTTGAAAGCTGATGTTGGTCTATTATGTACCCTGATCATTAAAAGGAAAGTGAATATTCCTAAGGAAACTTGATATGAGAAACCTAACAAAATCAACTGAAAAATTTGATTACCGTGGCCTCATTACACTGACTGCACTTTACAACATGTTGATCCCTCTTCCCAGAAATATCAATCATAGCCTGGCAGACCCTACAGGTAACCATTGGCACTCCATTTCCTCCTTCGGAAGGCTGATAAAAAGGTGGAGGCAATTCATCAGGCCCAATTGGTGAAACCGTTGTTTGTTCGCCTGAAAAAAAATCACTGTTTAACACGAACTGCTTGGATAAGCAATAATTTTAATGAGTCATATAAAAACTGTCTTATATTTTACCTTGTCGGGAAGGAATAGTCGAGTCGGTTTCAGGTGTATACAATTTGTTATCAGCATCTTCGTTCAATAAATACGTCTTTTCAGAATCCTTCGAATCACCCATGATTTTCTTGATTAAAATAATTCAACGACTGCTCTTTGTTTATAAGAAATTGAAAGAAATGTTCGGAAATGTTAAACGTCAGTCAACACTTCATATTCGACAGCAAAAAATACTAAACAAGCCCAACCAGAGACAACTGACAATTGGTGACATATGGACTAAGAACTTCGGAGCAGCAAGGTAGATGGCGGGGTGGATTCTGATGCCAACATTAAAAGTGCATTTATTTATGCTGCAAATAACAAATAAGTGGCCACAACGACCATGTTGTTGCCTCTGAACAAATATCATTTACTTTACAAATAGCCAAATAATATGAACGAAATGCCAATTAGGTGTACATTTTATTTAGATAAAGATAACCTTTTTTTGGTGATAGCTAACTTTTAAAATCTTAAGTGAATTAGAAACGTTAAGACGATTTTCCATAATTGTTATTTGCTGGTCATTTCGTCTCGATGTTTGTATTTTTCGAATTCGATTGGTCTCAAACGATAAGGTTCGACTCAATGATGACGAATCCGTATTAGGATTCAATTTTGTATATCTGTCCGCCCGTAAAAACAATAACTCTTAAACGGAAGTTCATTAAAGGGCAAAATACGACTAGGGGTTCTTAAATTTGACCGTTTGCAATTTGCTTTTCTGATAATTTCAAAACTGAGACTTCGATCAAAAAGAAATTTTGCATTTATACGTAAAATATAAATTTCAAGTCAGTAGAGTCAACAGAACCAGACAAATTTCAAGAAGTTGCTTTCGGATTTCAAATGCTGCGGTTAAGTCCGTTAGAGTGCAAAATCCGACTAGGGGTTCCGTATATACAGTGTGGTTCCGGCTTTAAAATGAAAATTTGGAAGCGAAATTTTAGGGTCAGATAGTACTCGATACGACCTTCAAAATTTGTTACATTTTCATTTTAAAGTCGGAAAATCGAGGTGTTAAAAGTTTTCGTTGGACCACCCTGTATATGGCCTTTGGAAATGTGTTATATTGAATAATCTTTGGATTCGCAATATTCTTCGAGATATAATGAAATTGTAAACCATTTTGTGTTATTATGTACTCAAATTGTACATAATAACACAAAATGGTTTACAATTTCATTATAAAGTTTTCTTTTCGATTTTTGGATTCGATACACTCCAAAACTTATTCTGTGTCAATTTCAGGGGTTGTTGAAATGTTTTCTTCCTCCTCGAACGATTGCAAAAGCTGAAAATAATAAAGCAAAATCTCAACTCGAGAACTCCATAAATCTCTAATGAAACATTTACAAGAATCACGCTGTATACATTTTATGATAATTATTATGAGTTATTTTGGCGTTAACCCTATTATTCAAATTAATAATTTTGTTTCCGTGACTTTATTTGGGTGAAGTTGTCTTCGATAGGAAAAAACAACAGCCCTAAAGTGGGTTTGGGTCAAGGCATTGTTTCTTAGCAACACCGTAATCAAATGGTTCCATAGCTCCGCATGGCATTGCATATGTAGTCCACCCTTGATACATAATCATATTCACAACAGTTTCAGACCGGTGATTCGAAGGTGGCAGCCTGAAATCCCCCAAAGTATGTCTTCTTCTTGAAGATCGTATTGTTTACAACGGTCAAACGTAAGTAAGGGTTAATAACCTCGCATGATTGTATGTTATTTTTTCTCAGAAATTTCATATGTTGAATAGTATCAATTTTTATGAAGATGTTTGTATTGAAATGAAATTTCAAATATAGGTATCTACCTACATGATTTTATTATTTCGTAGAATAGTCTAAAAAGGTATCAATTTGTTTACAGTTGATTTTTTATAGCCTAATCTAATCTGTAAGCTAGGATATAAATATAAATATTGTCTGAGTTGTTTCCATTTGAAGTAGCTTGATATTCATTTTCTATGAATGAAAACGTCTATGTGTATTCGATAAGAAATTTAACTATTAGACACTTCCTGTTTGTTGTTTCTATTCTATTATATCTTTATATGTAAAGATAAAGATTTCTAAATGATACAAATTTGGCAGGAACATTACATTGAACAAACTAAATTTCAATATTAATACGGAAATATTTCTTTCGAAATTTTTCTTGCATTCTCTATGGTTCTAGTGAAGCGATCAACATGAAATTTTTCACATATCTACAAATCTACATCGATTTATTATTTCCAAAAAAGTTTTCGATGTGCAGCGATTCGAATTTCTTGAATTTTTATGATTCTACTGATAAATAATTTTTTTCTCAGATTCAAACTACTCAATCTACAAAATGGGTAAAAGCCTTCGATTCGAAATCGTATTGTTATCAATTTCCGTTAAAAAATATTACATATCTCAAGAAACACAATATTTCCGCCACATTTGAATTTAATTGAAGTTCAATAATTTCCTTGGAAATCATACAGGGAAATAAAGTATTTCTATGAAGTATGGAAAAGGTGGCTGGTACCAAGAAAGATGGTGAAACGAAAGAAGTTAAGGCCTTAAACAAAAAATAGTTTTATTTACTCAATCTGAAATATTTTCAGAATGTTGGTGGTCAAAACATATCCGGAGATTATTTTTGGAAAACAAATCCAAGGCATATGACTGATGTTTTCTTCTTGATATTGATGATACTTTTCTTTATTGTGTTGGTAAGTTTTATAATATATTGCTTTTCCTTGTGGATACAATTTATTACTTCTATCGGGATTATTTGTCTAAAAAATCGAACTCTCCAATTACATAAATTTTGTTTGATTATTATGAGATATTCACAATTTGAAACTAGTGTTTTTAATCTCTCACTTGTCAAGAATAACTAAAGCTGTTGCCACTTACAGTACCTACAAATACTCTGAACTCAAAATAAATTTGCAGTTTCAGATATTTTAACAGATTGCACTTCTTATTAGCACCATTATCATTCAATTTTCTGAACTTGACCTTGCAGAGACCTTGAAATTGAATTAGGACATAGCTACTGAAAAGAAGGTAGTCCATAAACAAATCGTACTGTGTAAAAACACTGCAACACAGGATGATTCATTATTTCCTTTTATTTCGACAATCTTTCACCAAATCCAAAGACTTCAATAAAGCGACTCACGAAAAAAAAAATTCAACTTGTTTGGAATCGAACTTGGGGCCGCGAGATTTGGCACAGTTTTGACTATTTCCCGTTCTTGTCAAATGAACCAATCAGGAGCTCTAGCCAAGTTATAATCGAGAAATAATACGGCCAGAAAACTTTTCTTGCAAAATTGCGATTGTACCAGGGGCGGATCCAGGCGATGTCTGAGGGGGGGGCCATAGAAAGTCACGGCTGATATCGATTAGCAAAATAGCGGAATTTTTTGTTGGTGCCTATCGAGACACGTGTTTTTTTATAGAAAGATGTATTTTAGTAAATCATATCATATTCAGTTTCCAAAATATTTGTAGTACAAAAACAAGTTCGAACAATTTCATGAATATATGTAGATGTATTTCATGAGAAAACTCGGGCACAAGAAAGTATGAGGTATAGAAAAAAATCATCATTTTTGCATAAAAATCAAGATTTAATTACCACAGTTAGAATGATCCGTTTCCTTTCGAATATGCGCCGTTTTGTTCTATAACTTGTTGCTTTTTTGAAGGTTTGTGTATGCCTCCCTCATAGAAGCCCTAGTCGATATTGGCGAAAAATTGAGACAGTCGAATTTCACAAGCCTCTGTTAAAACGAATTTTTCACCAGCAAAATTGTTCGCCATGGACAGCAAGATATGATAATCCCTTGGTGCCAGGTCCGGATTATAAGGTGGATGCATAAGAACTTCTGGCGAGTCACTATTGATGTGTGTGGCCTTACGTTGTCCCCAAGGAACACAATTCCTCTCCTGGTGGTTGCTTCTGGGCAATTGCTTCCTTCAGAAGGTCTAAATGTTGACAGTACAGATCCGAGTCAATATTTGTGCCTTAGGGGAGCAGCTTATGTAGATAATTCCCTGCCAATCCCATCAAATACACAGCAAAACCTTCCTGACCGTTTCCGACAGCTCACCGCTTTTTTACTAGGACCGTTTTCACTTGACGTTGTCGTAAGTCATTCACATTTCATCACCAGCCACCAACCGTTTTCACAATGGGGTTATTTTATTGCGTTTCAGCAGCGATTCGCAAATGGAAATTCGGTCCAAGAGGTTTTTTGCAGTAACTCGTGTGGTACCCATACATCTAGCTTCTTCTTGAGACCAGCCTTTTGCAAATGGTTCAAAAAGGTTTTTTACGCAATCTTCAACTCTTGAGCAATGGAAACAGGACCCGAAAATGTCCTTGATTTTGTCGATATTTTAGACAATTGGTCTCCAGCATCAAGCATCTTTGACATAAAAATTACCGGAACGGAATCGACGAAAACAAAATTGCGCGTAATTGGCTATTACAGTATCAAGAACATAAACACTATTTAAATTTTCAGCCGCTTGGCTCGCATTTTCGCCTTTATCGAAGAAAAACTCAAATATAACGTATTTTTTCTTTGTTATTTTGTCCATCTTCAACGCGCGCTGAGTAAACTTATCACAAAACTGTCGCAAAAGATTATGTAGTACAAAATCTTATCTTTCTAACGCCATGTTGTGGAACCCGATCGGACTTATTAAACGCGTAATACAGATAACTAAAGCTCTCTATTGGAAAAAAAAAATTTAAAACTTAATGAGTGCATATTTTTCGGGAATTCAGGATACACTTTTATAGTTATAAGGTCCGCGAGGGGGGGGCCATGGCCCCCATGGCCCCCCCCCTGGATCCGCCCCTGGATTGTACTAGGATTTTGCGATCGCACTGTAGATAAATAATTAATCTTCTTTTATTTCAGTGCCTTCTTCTCGGGTATTGTATATCAAACGGCGACATATTCAGAATAATCAACGGTTATGACAATTGTGGCAATGTTTGTGGAAGAGAAACAGAAACAGAGATTGCGAAAAATTACACAAAAACTTGTTCGTCATCCAATGAAAAAAGTCCGTAAGTTCTTCTGTGATTAGTTCATGCTACGATTTCTTCATAATGTTATTTTTCAGGTTTTTGTTGGTGTTGAAAAGAAATAATACCGATATAAAGGACAGATACTGTGTGAAGAATTGTTCATCTTATGATGGATAGTGAGTAAATATTTTAAATTAAATATTAGATTCAAAAAATGTGTTGTTGAAGTGTGTATTTTTCCTTGATTGAATGGCACAACCTTCGAATACGAATGACGTAAGAAATGTCAATACACAGAGTTGCTATCATAGAAGTAAAATAATAACTTCATCATATTTTCTTCGAAGATTCCATAGTGTTTTAAATATTTTTTCTTCTTTTTTATTGTTCATCCCTCGTATTTTGAACTTCTATGGAATTGAAAGGAATTCATCATGAATAAACACAAAAGTTCATTATGTGAATTGGACAAGCAAACAATAATAGGAAATTTATTCGCATTTCTCATATTGTATTTATCCATTTTCTATTGATAAGTCCACATGGTTTATCTGATATTGTAGTCTTCCTCAATGAAGCTATTATTATGAAAATGGCCTACATATAGGTAATCTATTGAGTATTTCGTCCAAACAATAATTCATTGGAACTTTTATCGAATAATACAATCTTTATTGATGTGATCATCAAAAAACATATGCCGGGTCTATATTGCCCCATAAGTTTTATTGGATTTCCCCTTCAATAATTTATTTTTGGATATTGAGAATTCCAAATAATCCTACAATAAAAAAATTTAGAAAAGCACTGGCAAGAAATAGTTGAATAACCAATAGAACAAATACAATTTTGCACCATTTTTTTTATAATAATCTTCTTATGGTAGTTTTTGTATACCGGTTGTTAGACTTTTCAATATTAAGGTGGAAATAAATTTGTTAAGATCAAAAGAAAAGAATAATGGAATTATAATGCCTGATAATCAAAACACCATTCTGAAAAGTTTGCATGCCAACATATTTTTTCCCAAAAACTATGTGTTAATGAAAAACAAATCAATTTTGTATATGTTTCAAGTAGTTCTTTGTATATCTACCACAATATTTATATCGTTTCTTCTGTCTCAATTTATATTTATTTTACAGTCGCCCTTTTTTCAATAGATGTATTCCAAACGCAACGCACAAAATAGTGGATAAATATATTTCTAAGACTGGAATTACTAATTTTTTTCAGGTTTGTTTGATATTTTTTCACATTGTCTTCAGCTTTATTCTTAACATGCGTAATTTCTAGGAAATTTCTGAAGATTTACATCTATGCTATTGGGAAATTATTTATCTTTTCTTCATATCTTTATGTGAGTACCTACACTTACGTAATGGCACTATAGTAAAAAATTGTACAAACACATCGTAAACTGCACCTCTTCTGAATATATTTTTTGCGCGTTTGCTCCAGGAAAATATTTGAAGATAGGATTTAAGTATGTTGTTCAGATGTTGTATTGTAATTTATCGATTTTGAAACAACTATTTTTTCAGTGATTTCTACACTGCTACTGGTGGCATTAAGATACTTAGTTGGTTTTGTGGTTTGGGGATTACTAATTGGTGTTGTCGTAGCTACTATTGCTGTTACAGTTTGGTTATGGTGAGTAGAGGTTGAAAAAGCTTTTCCAATACGCTCTATTAGTGTGACGTCACACACCGCCATTTTTGGTTCTCCTGTCAGTGTTCGGAATCCAAACAAATAAATTATCATTCAAATTAGTACGGTGTCGTTGAAGGAATTGGCTTATTTTCATAAATACGAGTATTTGAGGAACGATTTCAGTATTAATTGATAGACAGAAGGAACGAGGTTAATACCAGTAAGTTTGAATCCTGTATCATTTCCCAGAGTTTGTAAAAAGCCGTGTTTATTAGTTGAACTTCAAGTTCGAACTTACTGGCATTAATCTCGTGCCTTCTGTCTATCAATTAATACTGAAATCGATCCTCAAATACTCTTATTTATGAAAATAAGCCAATTCCTTCAATGACACCGTACTAATTTGAATGATAATTTGTTTGTTTGGATTCCGAACACTGACAGAAGAACTAAAATGGCGGTGTGTGACTTCATCACCAATAGAGTGTATAGGATGTTTCATTTTGATATAAAAACGAGTATATTTTAAGAGAAATCAACGAATATTTATTTCATTGTAAAGAGGAAGGTAAGCTGTAAACGATGGAAAGGATATCAGCCAAATGGCCGTCACGGATACGATTGCAGCCATATCCTTATCATGAATTTCCCAAAACCAGTTCGCACATTTGCGGCTGTATATCCTTGATAACGAATTCCATTTTTAAGGTTTTGAATCGATTGTGGAGTACTGGCATATATAGACCTTATCTTCCACGTGGCCAGGAATCACAGAAAACAAGGAAATTGGGTGCCGTACGAGTTGAAGCCTAGAGATGCTGAACGACGTTTGTTTGCTTGTGAACAGCTGCTTGCAAGGCAAAGACGGAAAGGATTTCTGCTGATCACATTGTGACTGGAGACGAAAAATGATGGGTTCATTTCTATAATCCTAAGCTCAGAAAATCATGGGGATATCCCGGCCATGCCTCCACATCGACGGCCGAACCGAATATTCACGGTTCCAAGATCATGCCCAGTATTTGGTGGGACCAGCTCGGCGAAGTGTATTATGATTTGTTAAAACCGACTTATACAATCACAGGCGATGGTTATCGAACGCAATTGATGCGTTTGTGCCGAGTATTAAAAGACAAACGGCCGCAATACAACGAGAGACATGATAAAGTGATCTTACAGCATGACAATGCTCAACCTTTTGTTGCGAAAGTGGTCAAGACATACCTGGAAACGTTTAAATGGGTCCTACCCCACCCGCCGTATTCTCTAGACGTTGCTCCCTCGGACTATCACGTGTTTCGATCAATGGCACACGGCCTGGCTAACTCGCACTTCCGGTCTTATGAAGAGGTAAAAAATTGGATCGATTCATGGATCGCTTCAAAAGATGACCAGTTTTTTCAACGCGGGATTCGTGTGCTGCCCGAAATATGGAAGAAAGTAGTGGCCAGCGATGGACAGTACTTTGAATCATAAATGTATAACCAGTTTTTTACAATAAAGCCTCAAATTTCGAAAAAAATAAACGGCGGAAGCAAAGTTGTACAGCTATGTACATTCATTTTTGATATTTATTTTCTTCTTTCAAGGCATTCATACCTGTATATAAGGAAAGAACAAGGAAATATTCAGCAGGATCGAATACCTCTAATAGATAGCAGAAAAAAGGACACCAACCTGGTTTTTGCTATAATATCTACTGTGATCACTGTTTTGGTGATTCTGGTCATATTAGTGCTTAGGAAGAGAGTGAAGATAGTGATACAACTTTTCAGAGAGTCTGGAAAAGCTGTGGCTTCCATGCCTGTTCTACTTTTTCTACCTGTCCTAGTGAGTAAAAAAAAATTTAACATTAAAGCAAAATTTGCACTCTATTATATTTCATTTTTTTCAGACATTCCTCTGTCTTGGAGGTCTGATAACGCTTTGGTTTTTCTGCTGTTTATGGATAGAAAGTTCGGGAATTTTGACAGAGACCAACCATGGTATATTCCATTACGAGAAGAATGACTGGATGAGAGTAACCAGATGGCAAAACATATTTGCCATGCTTTGGATGGCTCAGTTCCTGATTGGTTGCCAGCACATGGTGATAGCTGGAGCGGTGTCCTTTTGGTATTTCACCAGGTAAGTATTCTAAAGATTTGGTGGTATCAAGATGCATAGAATACACGAATTCCAATATTCTTTTTGAATTTTTCATAGTTGCAATGTCCTGGACCAAGATAAATCAACGAGTGTCCACACTGTGTATCTTGATACTCAGCTTTTGAATTATTGTCTCAATCCTCATTTTACTGATTTTCCAGAGACAAAACCAAGTTGAACACGCCAGTCTGTCAGAGTATGTGTAATTTGATCCGATACCATTTGGGTTCCGTGGCTTTGGGTTCTTTGGTGATTGCCATAATCCAGTTTATCAGGATTATATTGAAATTTATTGAGAACAGGTTTAAAGGACGTACAGGATGCTGTGCGAAAAGTATACTAGGATGTTGCCAATGTTGCCTGTATTGCTTCGAGAAGATTCTGAAATATTTGACAAGAAACGCTTATATCGAAGTTGGTACGCATGTCCTTTAATAAGAAACACTATTAAGGTAGAAGTAGCATGTAGCTTAAAAAGCTCTGGGCCTGGCCTACTGGGATTTATTGAGTGAAGTGTTATACTCTTCCTTTGTATGAAGGTTACATAGTATGAAAACACCAGTGCTTCGAAAAAAATTCAGAGGCTGGATCTTGAATCTTGTTTTTCGATTTCAGCTGCATATGGTTATTCATTTTGCAAGGGTGGAAGACAAGCTTTCAAACTACTAGTAGCTAATGCTTTGAGAGTAGCTGCTATCAATTCTATTGGAGATACTACCTTATTTTTAGGGAAAGTGATAACAGTAATTGCCACAGTATTTGTTGGAATGAAAATGTTAGAGGTAAGATTTTTTGTTTAATTTCAACTGATTCGATTAGATCTGAAGTTATCATAAGTCTTCTTATTGTACCCAACATTGGGTTTGGATTCTCATTCATTCAACCAGATATTTTGCTACTTTTTCTACTCTATCGTCTGATTTTCTATCTCGACTTTTTCTGGTTCCTGATTTTCGTGTTCAACTGAAATAGTACACTTCGGTGACATCTGAAAACTACACAATCTTGCATCTATTCATTCTTGGTATGCCCGATATTTTTATGTTGAACAGCAGCGGCCCCATGACTGATCCTTGGGGTACTCCAACATCTATAGAGTGTTTTTTTCGAGGTATATAACTTTAAGTTGACATTACTGTTCAAGATGGCGACCGATTTAAAAGCTGTCAAGTGATTTATTCTCAGTTTGGTTTGGCAATTCATCATGAATAGACTCACGCCTGAACAACGCTTGCAAATAGTGCAATTCCATTCCGAAAATAATGGTTTTGTACGGAATACGTATCGCGCACTACGTCCATTTTATTTTGTTTAGCGATGAAGCGCACTTCTGGTTGAATGGCTACGTCAACAAACAAAACTGCCGCATTTGGAGTGAAGCTAATCCTCAAGTGTATGTCGAAACACCGTTACATCCAGAGAAACTGACTGTTTGGTGCGCTTTATGGGCTGGTGGAATCATTGGTCCATACTTCTTCGAAAACAATGATGGCCAGAATGTTACAGTCAATGGTGATCGGTATAGAGCCATGATTACTAACTTTTTCATTCCTGAATTGAACAACCATGATGTCCAGGAGCTGTGGTTCCAACAAGACGGCGTAACATATCACACAGCTCGTGCCTCAATCGATTTATTGAAAGACACGTTTGGTGACCGCCTAAGTTCACGTTTTGGACCTGTGAATTGGCCTCCAAGATCTTGTGATTTAACACCGCTAGACTACTTTCTGTGGGGCTATGTAAAGTCATTGGTCTATGCGGATAAGCCACAAACCCTTGACCATTTGGAAGACAACATTCGCCGTGTTATTGCCGATATACGGCCACAAATGTTGGAAAAAGTCATCGAAAATTGGACGTCCAGATTGGACTACATCCGAGCCAGCCGTGGCGGTCATATGCCAGAAATCATATTCGAAATGTAATGCCACAAGATTATCTTGCGGATAAATAAAATTCATGTCAATCGAATAATCCATCGTTGTTTTATTGCAATTTAAAGTTCTATAGCTCTAAAAAAACACCCTTTATATTCACCCTGATTTTTCGGTTATCCAGCTACGTTTTTATCAACCTTGTTAATTTGGTTTGCAATTTCCGCATCTTCATTTTATACAGGGTGTTTTCTAAGTACGGTACGAACCTTCAGAGAGCGATTCGTAAGGAAGATTTGAAAATAAGTTCCTATGAACATTTGTCTGGAGTTTCTGATTTTCTGACATGCAAAAAGAGAATTTATTAGATATCGTGAATATTTTAAATCCGATTTACAAACTTGTGCACTGTGCACAAACCAAACGACAACAGATAGGTACTCAAACTATGCGAGATTCAGGGAGACAGAACTTCTTCTTATCGATGAAAATTCGAATTTTTCATTCCAAATACGGATCTGCAAGAGAACCTTGTATTCGATAACGCATACAAGAACTGCAATTCAGTTGATAATATGTATTTGCTTAGGATGTACAAATATTCAGCGAGCTAGAAGTAATGAAATTGATAAGGCAAACGCGAATGGCTTTTCTGAATCAGCTAAAATAATATGTTTTGTTAATTGCTCATTTGAGAACTCCACATAGAGGTTTAATGTTATTTTCGAGAACTTCGATATTTATAGTCCAGCATTTTTAAGATTCATGCTTTATCATGCATGACTTATTGATTTGTTTGTTTGAATTTGTTAATTTTTTTTTTTCAGAACAAGGAAGGACTTCAACACATGTGGGTGCCATTGACTTTAGCTGGATTGTTCGCCTATTTTATAGCACATTGCTTCCTCACAGTCTACGAGGTAAACTTCATAACTATTTCAATAAAAAATGAAACAAATGTAGAAATGATGATTAACAAAATTTTCAAAATCATTTTTGAATTTGTGAAATACAAACTGTTTTTCAACCGTTTAGCTTCTTCAGGGTTTTACGTTTTAATTGTGAACCAGTGGCGTATCCAAGTTGGGATCAATATTATTAGGGTTTCCGAATATAATACCTTACTTTTATTTTTTTTTTTGTTGACCGGTAGATTCGAATTGCATTCAGCAAAATTCATAAAAATAATTAAAATAAAATGACAAAAACGCTTTTTGAATTCGTTTTCTTTTAGTTTTTTCACCAAAACATTGACCAGAATTGTTGCAGATGACCAACTGAAACAATAATATCATGTGTATCCTTGTGTATTAGGCAAATTAAAAAAAAATTGTAATAATTTGCGGAATCTTGTCAAATTATACGAATGCAACATTTACCATTTATACAGGGTGATGGTCTGTTAGACGTTTATGGAAAACTTATCATAATCTTGTGCTGGAAATTTGCATGTTGGGGATTGAGACAATGATCTTTCTTCCTAAAATATTTTCAGATCTCTACAACTTCCGGTTATACCTACCGCTAACATCCTTCGTTCAAATGGCACACCCAGTATATTATAATGGGTGTTTTTTTTCGAGGCATATAACTTTAAGTTGGCATTACTGTTCAAGATGGCGACCGATTTGAAAGCTGTCAAGTGATTTATTCTCAGTTTGGTTTGGCAATTCATCATGAATAGACTCACGCCTGAACAACGCTTGCAAATAGTGCAATTTCATTTCGAAAATAATGGTTCTGTGAGGAATACGTATCGCGCACTACGTCCATTTTATTTTGTATAGCGATGAAGCGCACTTCTGGTTGAATGGCTACGTCAACAAACAAAACTGCCGCATTTGGAGTGAAGCTAATCCTCAAGTGTATGTCGAAAACACCGTTACATCCAGAAAAACTGACTGTTTGATGCGCTTTATGGGCTGGTGGAATCATTGGTGCGTACTTCTTCAAAAACGATGATGGCCAGAACGTTACAGTCAATGGTGATCGGTATAGAGCCATGATTACTAACTTTTTCATTCCTGAATTGAACAACCATGATGTCCAGGAGCTGTGGTTCCAACAAGACGGCGCAACATGTCACACAGCTCGTGCCACAATCGATTTATTGAAAGACACGTTTGGTGACCGCCTTATTTCACGTTTTGAACCTGTGAATTGACCTTCAAGATCTTGTGATTTAACACCGCTAGACTAATTTATGTGGGGCTATGTAAAGTCATTGGTCTATGCGGATAAGCCACAAAACCTTGACCATTTGGAAGACAACATTCGCCATGTTATTGCCGATATACGGCCACAAATGTTAGAAAAAGTCATCGAAAATTGGACGTCCAGATTGGACTACATCCGAGCCAGCCGTGGCGGTCATATGCCAGAAATCATATTTAAAATGTAATGCCACAAGATTATCTTGCGGATAAATAAAATTCATGTCAATCGAATAATCCATCGTTGTTTTATTGCAATTTAAAGTTCTGTAGCTCTAAAAAAAACACCCTTTATATCATTTGAAGTTTTTTGATGACAATTTCAATAATATGCCATATCTTGGGTGAAAACTCAAAGGTTCATGAGTTCATGGGATTCTATTAAAAAAAATGGTGGCGATTAGAACCAACATTTTTTTAAATATTTCGGCAGGAAGAGCATTTTTCGAAAAAACTGTTTTCATTTTCGATTCTGCAAATACGTAGTATTATAAGACTATTTGCGGTTCGGATCAAAAATGTACAGGGTGTTTGAAAGAACATCATGAACTTGGATAACTCAAATTCATCAAAACTCAAGATTTTCAAATCAGAACCTATATTTTTTTATTATTTCAGTCAATTCTACGTATAAAATGGGGGGCTACTACAATGTTTTATTACGAATAATTGATAACAAGAATACGAATGATGAGAATGTAAAAACTCCCGATTGTACGTCACTGTTTTTTTTCTTCTAGATGATAATAGACACGATCTTCCTTTGTTTTTGTGAGGACTGCGAGAAGAATGATGGAATCAGTCGACCATACTATATGTCTAGAGGTCTGATGTCGTTTGTGGAGAACTCGAAGAAAAAAATTGAATTGTACGAGGGCAGAAAATATCTTACCGTCAACGCACAAGTGTCTCCAAATAATGAGTCTAAAACAGGGGGAAGTGGCTCCAAATCAGCCCAAAAATAAGATTTCGAATGGAACATTTGAAATTTGAAGGATCAATGGAAACAATGAAGATTGCTCATACAAGGAGTGGGATTGAAAAAGTTTTTAAGAATATTTTTCATATTTATTGTATGTACTTACTTTTCAATATACAACATCTTCTTGAAAGTATATCATCTTGAGTTTCTTATGAAATTAATTTGATGAGATTGTTTCCCTCAATCATTTTAGTCATAAATTATGCGATGAATAGGTACCTAAGTAGATAAGTATTGCATCGCGACGATAGAGGGAGCATATGTCATTTTCAGTGAGCGAATTTTGTCCCCAAAATGAACTATCAAATTTGACATGAAGCGCGCAGAAATGAAAACATATCAGTGATACTATATTTCACTCAATTCGCGAGTTTCTCCACAAAGAACGCACTTCTTATGTCCCATATTGAATCAACGTTTCATATTAACTCAAAATATATTGAAATAAATTCCTAAATATATCAGAAATTCAGAAAACAAACTTCAAGCGCGCCAAACGACGTGAAACAACCGATGACACTAGGAGAGCAAAAGTTGCCAAACCTTGGATTTCAGCAGGTAGATACAGAAAATAATAAATATTCTGCTTATTATAAATTCGACAATTAGGAAAAATATCGTATTCCAAATATTCAAATTTGCATATTTATTCGGGAATCACTCAAATAAATATATTTCATTCAAAATAATATACATTCAATGATATAGTAAAATTGTGGATTTGAAAATATATCACAATCCGACAACGTAACCTAACCATGTTGGGAATATGAAAAATTGCGTATACTCCCTCTATCTATGTTTATAACTCTATGATCGCAACTATACCTAATAATTACAATACTAGAGTGCAGATTTTATTTGTAGGTAATTCTTAAAGTTTTCGAGATACTTTCAGTGAGCATCGAAATTGGGACACCCTGTATCTTTGCAATATATACCTCGCAACAGAATCAAGGCGATTAATTTGTCATTAGCAAGTCAAGGCCATTTCCGGTACAAAATTCGGAAACCAATCGACATCGAGACGAAATTACATAATATGATTGACCTGCCTCAGCGTTATTTGCCTTAACGTTTTGTTTGCTTCTAGGTAGACTATTTTTGAACAGCCACTATGCAGACTTCGTGGAGATCAGATCAACGGGATACTCCCCTCCAAAACTTCATTCTAATTTCAAATGAATGACGCTGTTTATATACACAAATCGCTTCTACGAAAAGCAAGATGATGATTGTTGTTGCCAGACTTGATGAAATTTCTGTAGATCAAGGATTTTATGGACTACCTAATATCGCTAACGAACTTTTAATTGGAAGTTTTTTCTGAATTTGTTACACTGATCAGAAGCAATGGAATATTTTCGGAACTTTACACCATATTGTACTATATTTTGGAGCTCGTGTTCCAAGAGAACAGCTATTTGCCATTTCTTACTAAATTGCGATTGTTTCTTCGCTTTTGTGGCACGTAACGCTGTCTTGTTGAAAATAAACGTCGTCCACATCAATATCTTTCAATTTCAGCAATGTAATGTCATTTGTCGAATACCTAACTCTCAAAAACGACGAGGAATCGACAAACCTGCGTTTTCGTCAACACTTAGGACTATAGCAGCAATATTCTCAGTTGTTCTTGAGCGACGCACACGGTTTCGTTCCTTCACATCACTAACTTGTCCCAACAGTTCAAAATTTTCCACTATTGGTAGGACAAAGGTGCTTCACGATTAACTTTTCATCATTTTTGTAGCAAATATCAACAATTCTAATGCGTATCTTCCAATTTTAGTGATGGCGTAGTTTTTACTTGTCAAATATTATAAGATGATAGTTTCAAAAGTGACAGCTGCCCAGATAGAGGGCTATTCAAAATTTAACCTCTTATTGGAAAACCTTCTTCTTTATTTTTGGTTAGTATCAGGACTAACATCAACTAACCTGTATCTCAAAAACTAGAGCTGATGGTATTTCTGAAAACCCTTTAAACGCAGTGCAGAAAATTTTTAGAATCTGCATCAGATAATTCCTTGACTGAAAAGTCCAATAAAACTTTTTTGAATTTGCCGCCCTTTCTGAATTTGATCCTTTAAAATGTAGATTATTCCTACTTTTGATATGATTCAAGAATCTTAACCGAACAACCTTTATAAGGTATCGAAAGGATTAGTCACACAAACATTCAGTATGATGAATCTTTCATAAGAAAGGATTGAAATATTTCTGATAATTTTGTACTGAGCCACAGTAATTAATGAAATGAAAACATCTAAATTGGTAAACATAGATATGCAACACATTTAAATCACGTCAGTTAAAAATTATTATCTTAATATTATTCATTCCTCAAATTTATCAATAAAGTTCATTAAAATATCAATGAATGACCTTGCTAAAGATTTCAACCTAACGTCAGTGATTTTTTTCTAAATATTATCTAAATAACAGTTGGGATTTCCACAAATTCAACCCAGATCAAAAAGCACCAATCGAAAGATGTTGAGAGTGAACTTCGATTTGGCAACAATGTGCAAGCACCTCGCTCTGCTAAAGTCTATCATGTCATGTTATTTGCCGGCGGGTTGACTTAAAGTCGATTGGTTAAGTCGAATGCGTACTGATTAGTTATTTGAATATTGGAAGTGGAAAAACAAATCTGTTCTTTGTTTGTTATTGGAATCTCAGGCTTTAAGGGTGAGTGATGTAAGAACTATTTTGTATAGCTGTCACGAAAACAAAGAAGTAAGATATAACGGTAGAAGTTGTTGGCAACAATCGATAGGTATCGTTATTGCATTCTCTGGGTTTCCCCATGTTGATGTTTCAATTTATTTGCAGCATTCGCAGTATGAGCATCTAAACCGGTTCAAACCAATTTCCAAAAATTTTTTTTTATACAAATACTTAATCTTAACTTTTCACATTATTTTTTTCCATATATTTTTGGGTATGAAGCTGAATAACAGTACCAATCAGTGACGTGCATCTAATTAATATTCAACACAGGCAGTAAGAGTTTTTTTCCAAAATAGGAGTTAGGTATTTTGTTTTTTTCAAAACAGGAAAAAACGACCTGATTTTCGCCAGTTAATGTAGATGTACCAAAATATTCGGCATATCAAATATAATATTTTACATATACAGGGTGATTCACTTATGTTGGCAACCTCAATTAATATTAAATAATAATAATAACATTTATTCATCCTGATAATATATACATAATAACAATAAATTAGTAACTTTTTTAGCCTTTGTTTACGTGGAATATACCCTTTAATTTTCGACAAAAATTGAGTCCCTCAGTACTTTCGCACTTATTTGGAAACACCCTCTATAAGGAATTACCATATTATCATGTTTGGTCCAAAATTTCGTGGCGTTAGAACGAACGAAAAGAAGTTCTGTGGTCTACAAGGGTGTGGTAATTTTTAGATGAACTTCTCAGTAATCGAATGTAGCTATCTTATCACAGATTATTTATTCAACACTTCCTCGAAATAACTCTTATTGATTTTACCCATAACATTTTATTAGCGAATTCTCTCGAAGAAAAAAGTTTGTTAAAAGTGAATATCTCCATTTAATTTTTCTTACAGTTGTCTTGAATAGAACCAAATTTCCCAGAGATGGAACCAATAGCCTATGAACAGAGCCCAGTCCAAGAGGTAAGTTAACAAAAAAAAAACAATTATACGGCACCAGATCAGATATGAAAGTATCTCCAGAGAAACAGTTTTCATTGGTTCGAAAAAATAAATATAAAGGGTGACCCAGAGTGCGTTATGCTCAATTCAAGAAAAAATATGTTATTTCACTCAACATATGAATTTAATAATTAAAAAAAGGATTTTTAAAATACATTTCCATTAATTTATAACAGCAAAAGAATTCACGAAAAAAATCCCAGACTAATTTAGAACTTCTTCCAGAAAAAAAAAACTTAACTATATGAATTTTTCAAAAACATCGAAAATACTATTTTAAAATACTTCATTAAAAGATTACATTAATCAGGAGTTTCTGAGTTCTGTAATGATTGCCAAAAAGTATGTATTGAACAAACAGGAAAATATTTTCAGATTAGAATTATTGAATTTATTAACAGTTTCCTAAAGAGCAATACTGACTCAAAATATTCAATACTCTATTATTGAAATCAAGACATACGCTTAACCATAATTCCGAAAAGTGGCATAAGTGTCATTTATATGAACATATTCTTGAATCTCAAATTTTTGTGCGGAATTTGTTACTTTCACGACATTACAAAATTTTAATTCTGAAATGTCTTCTTCTTTTAGTTATACAGGTTCCGTAACTTGGTTTCTGATCCAGATGACATTGTTATACCTGCCAGACCTGAGACCAGGCGCGTAACTGACAAAAAATTTACAATTGTGTTCATCATTGGCTTGATTATATTGGTGAGTAGAAACATGTTGGTTTATTGATTCCAATAATGAACCTATGGAATTTCCAAAATTTACGTTTTGGAATATAAAAATCGAATAAAAAAATCCATCATATCGCCGTCCAGTGCTTTTCTCAAGAACTATTGGTGTACAACTTTGCTTCCGCTTTTTTGCAATAGATGGCTGTAGCGGTGAGTGGTAGTCGAAATAAATAGATCGTAGATGTCGTACAATAAGCTTAGGTATTTGTAAACATAACGACATCGAAATATTAGTCGATTTGTGTCTGCATCATAAAGTTATTCTCGATTAAACATGTCAGCTCACGAGCCAAATTCTCGTCATTTGTGAAGGGTTTTAATTTTCTGTTTTAATATGAAGAAATCTGCGGCTGAGGCTCATCGAATGCTCTCAAATACCTATGGTGAGGCCGCTATTAGTAAAAGAACGTGCCGAAAGTGCTTTCAGCGCTTCAAGAACGGTAATTTTGACGTCGAAGACCAGCATGGCGGTGGAAGAGAGAAGGTTTTCGAATATGCAGGATTGGAAGCATCACTTGATCCAGACTCGTGTCAAATGCAACAAGAACTGGCAGGATCATTGGAAGTGATGCAACAAGCCATTTCAAAACGTCTGAAAATCATGGGAATGATTCGGAAACAAAGAAATTGGGTGCCATACGAGTTGAAGCCGTGAACGACGTTTGTTTGCTTGTGAACAGCTGCTGGCAAGGCAAAGACGGAAGGGATTTCTGTATCGCATTGTGACTGGAGAAGAAAAAACCATGAGGATATTCCGGCCATGCAACGACAGACATGATAAAGTTATTTCACAACCTACCACACAAGCCTAGACGTTCCTCTTTCGGACTATCACTTGTTTCTATCATTGGCACACGGTCTGGCTGATCAGAACTTCCGGTCTTGTGAAGAAGTAAAAAATTGGATCGATTCGTGGATCGCATCAAAAGATGACCTCTTTTTCAACGCGGGATTCGTACGCTGCCCGAAAGATGGTAGAAAGTAGTGGCCAGCGATGGACAATACTTTGAATCATAAATATATACACAGTTTTTCACAATAAAGCCTAGAATTTCGAAAAATAAACGACGGAAGGAATGTTGTACGCCTATGTATAAGAAATATTTGCATGTAATTTGGTAAAAAAATCGGCTGTTATACTGCACTGATCCTCCTAGCTCAAAGATACGATCCTTGAATTTTGAAGGCAAAATAATCAATGAACCTGTATAGTGTAAAATGTGCATTGTTTTTTTTCAGGTTCCCTTCCTTGCTTACACGTTGATGCATTCAGATCCAAATAATTTGAGGTTATATGATGATTGTGGTAACTTCTGTGGCGAAGAAAATAAGCATTACAGTGAGTGGAATTGTACAGGAAAGGATTTCAGAAATAAGAAGTAAGACAAAACGCTTCAATGGAAATAATGTTAAAGAATTGGAAAATGTCAGGCTTTTTAGCTTTGATCTAGTCGGTTTTTTATCTTACGTTTCGCTTACTACTGTATTGAGCGTTTTCAGAGGTTTCTAGCACGTATGTTTTAAATCGACGCTGTATTTATGGAAATGAAAACGGCTTTTTTGTTGAAACTGGGAGAATCCTCTCGGACAAACTACCTATTGAATCCATATGATTTTTAGTTTATACCAACCTTTAAACGATACGTGTCAAAATTTGACAGCAGTCCGACCATTAGTTTGTGAGATATTGCGTTGTCAGTGTAGCTACTTTTGTTATTCGAAAAAAGATGGAAAAAAAAAGAATGTCGTGTATTGATAAAATATTGTTTTTGAAGGAAAAAAAAGAGTTGAAGCAATACCTTGGCTTGATGAAGAGTTTCCAGGGTCTGCACCAGGAAAATCAACCATGATTGATTTGTATGCTAATTTTAAACGTGGTGAAATGAGCACCGAAGACGGCGAACGCAGTGGACGTCCAAAAGAGTTCACGAAATAATTTTTAATTATAGTAAATTGAAGTTGATCTCGATTACAGACATTGTGAAGATATCATCTGAATGTGTACATATTATATTATTGTATTTGTACATGAGAAAGCTGTGTTCAAAATGGGTGCCGCGCAAGCTCACAATCGATCAAAAGCAACAACGCTGAGCAGTGTTAGAAGCTGTTTAAGTGCAATAAACCTGAATTTTTGCGTCTATATGTGACAATTTCTGTTTTGTAATATTTTGGCGTTTTCTTAAAAAAAAAGAAACTCATTCTTCTGTTCTGTTTTATTTGGGCCACCCACTATGTGTGGCGTGAAATGAACAATGCAACTCCATTCACGTCTTGAATAATTTTAATGAAAAATTGTTTTTCAGATATTTAGGTATGAGACACAGAACATTTTCTTCTGGGATAGAACACAAATCAACCAGAGAATGTATTGAAAACTGCACAAATGAGTAAGTACATATGCGTTTTAACGATCCTTAAAAGTTTGGAAATAATTAATTCAATTTGAATTAAATTCAATAATAACAATAATTTCTGCACGCACCGAGTATATATAGAGCGTTTCCAAAGATATCAAGTTCTTCAGTGATTTACAAAAAATTGAGCGGTGGAATTTCAATCATTTTCAAATATTAATCTGTGGGATTGATTCTTGAATTGCGATTGATTCTTCTGAATTGAAATGAATTAAACTCTCAGTAAACTGGATATATATAGATGCCTAAAATTCTGGAATAGTCGATTACCAACTTGATTGTTCATGGTGAAAGTTCACTCTGCAGATAGTTAAACAAAGAGTAGATCAGAAACTGCTGATCTCCAAGTTATGGATATCAGAAATTTAGGCCCACTTGCATGAATGTATCTCTGAAACCAACAGTCTTAGGATACACAACAAGCTACTTTTCTGGAAGGCCTAGATGACCTGCACCACTCATATTACACCCTGTATATGTGAAGGGTGTTTTTTTAGAGCTATAGAACTTTAAATTGCAATAAAACAACGATGGATTATTCGATTGACATGAATTTTATTTATCCGCAAGATAATCTTGTGGCATTACATTTTAAATATGATTTCTGGCATATGACCGCCATGGCTGGCTCGGATGTAGTCCAATCTGGACGTCCAATTTTCGATTACTTTTTCCAACATTTGTGGCCGTATATCGGCAATAATACGGCGAATGTTGTCTTTCAAATGGTCAAGGGTTTGTGGCATAGACCAATGACTTTAAATAGCCCCACAGAAAGTAGTCTAGCGGTGTTAAATCACAAGATCTTGGAGGCCAATTCACAGATCCAAAACGTGAAATTAGGCGGTCACCAAACGTGTCTTTCAATAAATCGATTGTGGCACGAGGTGTGTGACATGTTGCGCCGTCTTGTTGGAACCACAGCTCCTGGACATCATTGTTGTTCAATTCAGGAATGAAAAAGTTAGTAATCATGGCTCTATACCAATCACCATTCTGGCCATCATCGTTTTTGAAGAAGTACGGACCAATGATCCCACCAGCCCATAAAGCGCACCAAGCAGTCAGTTTTTCTGGATGTAACGGTGTTTCGACATACACTTGAGGATTAGCTTCACTCCAAATGCGGCAGTTTTGTTTGTTGACGTAGCCATTCAACCAGAAGTGCGCTTCATCGCTAAACCAAATAAAATGGTCGTAGTGCGCGATACGTATTCCGCACAGAACCATTATTTTCGAAATAAAATTGCACTATTTGCAAGCGTTGTTCAGGCGTTAGTCTATTCATGATGAATTGCCAAACAAAACTGAGAATAAATCACTTGACAGCTGTTGAATCGGTCGCCATCTTGAACAGTAATGCCAACTTAAAGTTATATACCTCGAAAAAAAAACACCCGTTATACAGGGTGAGTCTTTGACTTGTACATATATTTTAACCGAAGGTTCTTGAGGTCAAAAGAAACACTTTTTTCCTTTACCATTTTTTCCGATTCGGCCCTGTTAAAAAGATATAGCCATTTTAAATTTTCAAAATGAGCTAATTCACCCCTGAAAACCGGAACACTGAAGTTTTCTCAAGCATAAGATATACCTCTTGAACCTTGGAAATAAGCTACTAAATTAGAAAAACCATCATAAACTCACGTTTAACATTCCATTTGTTGAACAAAGTAGTGTTTATAATCAAATAAATGAGTTATTCCAATTTCGTTGACGCTAAAGATTAAATATTCTTCTCTTGATTTCTATTTCATTTTCGATAATTATAACGAATTGAGCTCGCTACCACCCATATTAGCTCTGATACTCATATCCATTCATTCATTATATTTCATTTATATGATATCGTTGTTTATTTTTCGTGCAAGAATTAACCTTAAAATCTCAAATAAATAATATTCATCTATGAAAGATCTAACACAGACTATAGTAATCTGTGGTTTTAAGTTTGAATTTCAAATTTCGAGTGATGCCAAATATAAACACAGCAGTTCGGTTCGAATAATCTATGTTCTAACCTAACAGTTTACACTGTTATTGTTATAAGATATTTGTTATGAAATGAAGCATTTGATTTGTTCCATCTATCTCATAAAAATATTGAAATGCATCAATATTTTTGAAACCATCAGTATGAAAATATGGAAAATATTCTGGCTCTGTAATCAATGGAAAATGTTAGACTCCACTTGTAATCAAATTTGTTGTTAATGTGTACCTACATTATAGCCAACTTTACTACTTAATTTATCTTGATTTTGGCATTGAAAATAAATGAGAAGTATTCAATGTAAATATCCACAATAGAATATTTGGTTTCTTTCAACTCACCTAATTTGTTTTCACATTAAAACAATTATGGCCCTCTTGGAAGTATGTCAATCATAAGCTCTTAGGATGAATTTATGGAATAGCAAAAGAATAAAAGTATTCAATCTCAATCACATGAAAATTTGTCTAGTATGTACCTAGCCCTAGTGGTATGTTTCGATGTGAGTTTGAATGAGCCGAAGAAGAATACAGTATTGTTCGATAGCAGCAGTCTTTAGTGGGATATTGATTGTTGTCATTATAATGGGACTATTTTGTGAAAACTTTTTTAAACATGGGTTTTATGAATAATCTAGACTTTTCAAAAAGAATGTTGATTTTAGTGAAGTATCTTCTTATTATCAGAGCTGTGCCAAAGCTCAGTGATTTTTAATCAAATCGAGGAGTTGAGGTGAGCTTATTCAAATAACTTCATTTTCAAACTAAGTTGGCTAGTACTTCAATTCTTAAATCTGAGACATGACTTCATAGTAAATATTCATTTCTGTGGTTTTTTTTTCCACAATAGAACAGAGTTGCATTCAGCCAAAGTACCCAATTTTTTGAATTTCACAGATAATTTTTTTTTTTAAGATCAAGTTATTCGAAAACGGCGCTTTGTACGAGAAAATATGAAGAATACTTTTATTTTTCAAATTAGCCAAATATTCTTCAATGAACGTTCAAATTACTATTAAGAGTTGGTTTCTTCGAATTTCTGGTATTTTTATGGTATGTTATGTTCATAACAAAGAA
This sequence comes from Harmonia axyridis, assembly GCF_914767665.1. Taxonomy (NCBI): domain Eukaryota; kingdom Metazoa; phylum Arthropoda; class Insecta; order Coleoptera; family Coccinellidae; genus Harmonia; species Harmonia axyridis. The sequence continues at coordinate 3,401,904 of NC_059502.1, forward strand.
ACAGAAGAATGTGTATGGAATCTGGTGTTCGGAGAAGATGTATCACATCAAAAAAAAGCTATATTTCAAAAATCATTTCCTTCGATACAACCATTTCCGAGATATAGCCGAAAATCACATTTTTTTAACGATTTTCAACAGCCTGTATCTTTTTAACCGGGCCGAATCGGAAAAAATGGTAAAGGAAAAAAGTGTTTCTTTTGACCTCAGGAATCTTGGGTTAAAATATATGTACAAGTCAAAGACTCACCCTGTATATGGCAAAATCTGAAGCCTATAGTAATATATTGATTATTATATTTCTAATTTTCAATAATTTCAGATATTATTCATGTGAGGATTCCGATACTTCTAAAAATTTCAAGGTAAGATCTAATCATTCCATTTTTGTTGTGTCAGTACAAAATAATACTTTGCCAACTACTGTGGCACTTTTCTCTCTGGTCGTTCGCTCCTGAGTCACATTTAAGTTAGAACCCTTGAGTCCTCAAGAATCCATTATCTTAGAATCCAAGGTAACTTTGAGACGCAAACCCAACATTGGTCCTTAAAGTCGGATATGGAAATGCTGACTCTATAAATAATTAATAAAAATTGCAAGCAAAAAAAGCTATACACAACATTATCTTTATTTTTCAGAAACTTTTGAACAATATAGAAGAAGGAACATGGACCATAATAATATCATTAGTGACATGCAGTGGTGAGTGTTAGGATAATAATTAATTATTATTATATGTATTACTTTCAGCATCTGTTCTTAATGATAATACGTTTAAATTAAAAAAAAAATAAAAACATTTCGATATATTTGCATAGGCGTACAACATTGCTTTCGCCGTTTTTTCCAGAATTCGAGGCTTTATTGTAAAAAAATGGTTATACATTTATCATTCAAAGTATTGTCCGTCGCTGGTCACTATTTTCTAACATCTTTCGGGCATCGTAGGAATACAGCGTTGAAAAAACTGGTAATCTTTTGAAGCGATCAACGAATCGATCCAATTTTATACTTTTTCATAAGACCGGAAGTGCTGGTCAGCCAGGTCGTGTGCCATTGATCGAAACACGTGATAGCGTCTGGATAATACGGCGGGTGGAGTAGGACTCCCATTTCAACGGTTTCCAAGTATGTCTTGACCACTTTCGCAACATGGGGTCAAGCATTGTCATGCTGAAAAATCACTGTCTCTCATTGTATAGCGGCCGTTTGTCTTTCAATGCTCGACTCAAACACATTAATTGCGTTCGATAACAATCGCCTGTGATTGTATAAGTTGTTTTCAACAACTCATAATACACAAGCCGAGCTGGTCAAATACTGAGCATGACTTTGTAACCGTGAATATTTGTTTCGGTCATCGACGTGGAAGCATGACCGGGATATCCCCATGATTTTATGCACTTGGGATTATCGTAATGAACCCATTTTTCGTCTCCAGTCAGCTGTTCACAAGCAAACAAACTCCGTTCAACATCTCTCGGCTTCAAGTCTCACGGCACCCAATTTCCTTGTTTCTGAATCATTCCCATGACTTTCAGGCGTTTTGAAAGAGCTTGTTGCGTCACTTCCAATGATCCTGTCAATTCTTGTTGCATTTGACACGAGTCTTGATCAAGTAATGCTTCCAATTCTGCATCTTCGAAAACCTTCTCTCTTCCACCGCCATGCTGGTCTTCGACGTCAAAATTACCGTTCTTGAAGCGCTGAAACCACTCTCGGCACGTTCTTTTAGTAACAGCGGCCTCACCATAGGTATTTGAGAGCATTCGATGAGCCTCAGCCGCAGATTTCTTCATATTAAAGCAGAAAATTAAAACCTCCTGCAAATGACGAGAATTTGGCTCGTAAGCTGACATGTTTAATCGAGAATAATTTTATGATGCAGACACAAATCGACTAATAAATATTAGTCGATGGTTATGTTCACAAATACCTAAGCTTATTACCCTGTACCTCACACACCGCGTTATATTTGAATCAAGGAATTACGCACGTTAAGAATTAGCTACCTCAGAAATCAATTGTCTCCGATTGGTTAAATAGGCATGATCCTTTACAATTTTTTTATCGATTATTCTTTTAAACTTACTCAATACTTTTTTCGATAGTTTTTGTTATTATTTGCTTTGTAATTATTAATGAATTGAATCTGATTTAATTCCTTTTCAGCATTATGTTTGGTTATGCTCCTTCTTTTCAAGTATGCTGTTGATTTTACTGTTTGGTTTCTTCTCATTAGTTATATCGGTTTTACTGCAATTGGAGCGTTTTGGTCTTGGTAAGATTTATTGAATAATAAAGTATACTCTTTTTCCATAACTGAGTCTTTGTAGGTATGTGTATCTGAACTACAGTGCCAAAAAAAAAAATTCTGATGGTGCAATATCAATGTTGAGGTTGGCCATTGTTTTAAGCATTTGCACTGTTGTAATGATGGGTCTTTTACTATTTTTCATCAAAAGGGTGAAACTGATCATTCAATTGTTCAAAGAATCAGCAAAAGCGATTTTTGAGATTCCTGGTATGGTTTTTTTACCCTTTCTGGTGAGTACAATCAAACTTTCTTCATATTTTATAAAGAATTTTCCAATAAGAGATTTCATTTTGATATAAAAAATGAGTATACTCGTATTTTAAGAGAAATCAAAGGATGTTCATTTAATTTTTAAAGGAAGGTATGCTATTAACGATATCATATTTAAGTTCTTTGAATTCATAAATACCAGGAAAAAAAATTTATGTTTTTCAGACTTTCTTCCCTGTGACTCTGAATGTGATCCTTTATATTGTTCTATGCTTTTACATATTCACGGCCAGAACATTACAAGATTTTGGTAACCACCTGGAGTATGATTTTGATGGAGCAATGATTTTCACGTTTATCTTGAATATTTTCATATTCCTCTGGATTGCATACTTTATGTGTGGAGCACAATATATGATCATTTCTGGAGCAGTTTCCTCTTGGTTTTTCACTAGGTAATTTTGAAAAATTTCACATCTCTAAAAATTTTCTACAAAATAGTTTTGTCGTATCTGATGTCGATTTCAAGAAAAAAATTTCAAACAGTTCTCTGAAAATGCAGTTAGTAAACTGTGATGAATGAGTCAATTATAAGTTTTGGTATTTACACAATACGTAGCGAAGATTAATAAAGATTCAATAAACTGGTATAATAACCACAAAAAAGTAGGACTACAAGAAACACCTTGTATATCAAAAACAAAGCATTTGCGGGCACATGTAACATGTTTATGGGACTTCTTTTCTTTAAATTGTTGAAGGAATCTCTCATCATTTGTACCTACTATTTAGGAAACCCATTATACAAACTGGTTTTATAATTTTTTTTCAAGGGACAAGAATTACTTGGACCGCCCATTGAGGACTTCTTTCATGGTTTTCGTCAAATATCATTTGGGCACAGTTTTTCTTGGATCCTTGATAATAGCAATTGTTACATTCATCAAGGCGATTTTGAGAGCATTGTCTTCAAATAACAGGACTCGTTGGATTGTTGAATGCTGCTGCAACGAAATTATTGCATTCTTGAGACTATTCTCCAAAAATGCTTACATTCAAACAGGTAGGTACAAATTTTTTTTTCACATGTTCACGGCAGTAGGTTCTGGAGGAAAAAAAGGTTTAGAATTTTTTGAATATCTCGAACAGAAACCAAGATATGGCGAAATACTTGAAACAAGCATTTTTAGAAATGCCCTGTAACTCTGGAACGAATCAAGATATCTATGGTCTGCTTTCTGATATCTATTAATGAAAAAATTTTATATATAGTGTTCCATCAGAGATGGCATTTTTGAAAAAACGGTGATGGAATTCTTTCAAACAAATCTGCGGCTAAAAAACTACCTTGAAAAATATAAGGTGTCCCATTTAAAAAACACCAACTCTCCTCTATATCTCTTAAACGCTAATTGATTTCTATGATCTGTTTTGAGTATCATATTAAACATAAAAATCACACGAACAAAAGTTCGAAAATTTTTGAAATATCAGAACCAAGATCTAGTGAAATATTTGAAAGATCATTTTTCAGAAAACATGGGAACGAATCAATATTCGTCCTTGAAAATTATACTCTAAGTCTTATAGTTCTCGAGATGCTCTCAGTGTGCATCGAATTTGGGACACCCTGTAGATCGTAGATAGAATCTTCAGTTAGGCAATCCAGCGATCTTTGCCAAAGACACCCTCCCACTCCATCATGGAGGGGTGACCCTGCCCAAATACGGTGAATCTTATGAACCCATCGGTGCCGCGCTAAAGTGTGATGTGAAGCCAGTAACGCCACCTCTCGAGATGCAGAGTCACTACATTGTTTTTTTTCAGCGATGCATGGTCAGCCGTTCTTTAAATCTGGAGGACGAGCAGTGAGTTTGCTGGTCTCCAACGTTGAGAATGTCATCGCCATCAACTCCCTTGGTGACTACGTCCTAATTATGGCTCAGATTTTAATTATTGTTATCAATGGTTTCCTAAGCAATTTAATCGCTCAGGTGACTTTTTATTTTATTACATTTGCTGGATTAAAAAATATTTCGAATCCGAGAATAGTTATAATTAGATATATTATTATAATGAATTATTCTGATTTCAGGCATCAGGGAATGAGAACGTTGATATCATTGTCACAATTTGTTTGGTTTTCAACATTTTTATGGTTATAACATTCTTTGGCATATTCGAGGTAAGTAGTGGTTACCGTCAAACATCTCTTTCCTAGTATTTGCTTATGGAACCAACATATGTTGTCCTGCACAATTGATTTGAAGGATTTAATTGATAATAAAAAAAAGCATCGAGAAAACCATACCACGATGCTAAGTAGAAAATAAAATTGGTAAAGGGAGCCCACAATGAACCTAGTATAGTATTTCCAAAGTCACTTGGAGGAAGCTGAATATTTTGATTATTCATGGGTTGTCCAAGTTTCCAGAAATCCAGAAATTCATTTGGAGGCAGTGAATTTATTGCCTCACAATACTTTCAAATAAACTGTATTTAGCAGATCGAAATATCCACTACAAAGGGACCTCTATGGCCAAGCGTTTTTATGGACTAGTTCAAGTGACTTTGGATATACTATGAGAAATTATCAGAAATGTGATAAAGCGATATATTCTGACACTCAGGCTGCAATCGAAGCATCAAGCTCACATATCATCGCTTCTAAAATGTGTTGGAGTGCCTAAAAAACTCTACGAAATAGGCAAGAATAACAAGGTCTTTTTAGTCTGGGTTCTCAATCACTTGGGAATTAAAGGAAATGAAGAGGCCAACACAATACGCTCTATTAGTGTGACGTCACAAACCGCCATTTTTGGTTCACCTGTCAGTGTTCGGAATCCAAACAAATAAATTGTCATTCAAATTAGTACGGTGTCGTTGAAGGAATTGGCTTATTTTCATAAATAAGAGTATTTGAGGAACGATTTCAGTATTAATTGATAGAGAGAAGGAACGAGGTTGATACCAGTAAGTTTGAATCCTGTATCATTCCCCAGATTTTGTGAAAAGCCGTGTTTATTAGTTGAACTTCAAGTTCGAACTTACTGGCATTAATCTCGTGCCTTCAGTCTATCAATTAATAGTAAAATCGTTCCTTAAATAATCTTATTTATCAAAATAAGCCAATTCCTTCAACGACACCGTACTAATTTGAATGACAATTTGTTGGTTTGGATTCCGAACACTGACAGGAAAACTCAAATGGTGGTGTGTGACGTCATCACTAATAGAGCGTTTTGCAAGAATAGGGGCCCAAACTCCTTTCATTGTCCCAGAACCTTTCTGTGGTATAGGTTAATGTACCTACAAGAAAGAGTTTCAGGAGAAAGAAAAAACCGAAAGATAAACACTCTGGCGGAATCTTCCTGGGTTGGACCATTCCAAAAAGCTTCTTCGAAACTTTGATTCTGTATGATCTAAGAAGTATCTGGATCTTAATTAGAATATGCTCTCACTGGATTTCTGGCTGCCTTAAGAAGCACCTCATGAAAATGAGTCTAGCAGAAAACGTAGAGTACAGATTCTGCGTGGAGGAAGAAACTCCAGATCATCTGGTGATGGAATGCCTCGCCAATGCTATTCAACTCAAAAAATGCTTCAAACAAGAGGCTTGTAACGGGTGTTTTTCCTCGAGGTATATAACTTTAAGTTGGCATTACTGTTCAAGATGGAGACCGATTTAACAGCTGTCAAGTGATTTATTCTCAGTTTGGTTTAGCAATTCATCATGAATAGACTCACGCTTGAACAACGCTTGCAAATAGTGCAATTTTATTTCGAAAATAATGGTTCTTGGAATACGTATCGCGCACTACATCCATTTTATTTTGTTTAGCGATGAAGCGCACTTCTGGTTGAATGGCTACGTCAACAAACAAAACTGCCGCATTTGGAGTGGAGCTAATCCTCAAGTGTATGTCGAACACCGTTACATCCAGAAAAACTGACTGTTTGGTGCGCTTTATGGGCTGATGGAATCATTTTTCCTTACTTCTTCAAAAACGATGATGGCCAGAACGTTACAGTCAATGGTGATCGGTATAGAGCCATGATTACTAACTAAGATCAGGCTGCCCAATGAACTAAAAAGCACTCTTTATGCAATCTGCCCTTATATACAATCTAATATTAGTAATAACTAGTACGCGCCGTAGATCTACCTTGTAGGTAGATCAATATATCCTGTGGATCAATAAAGCCCATAGATCCACATTGCCCATAGATCTACCTTGTAGGTTGATCAATGTTGCCCATAGATCTACCTTGTAGGTTGATCAATGTTGCCCACAGATCTACCTTGTAGGTAGATCAATGTTACCCACAGATCTACCTTGTAGGTAGATCAATGTTGCCCATTGATCTACCTTGTAGGTGGATCAATACAGCCCATAGATCTACCTTTTAGGTTGATCAATATAGCCCATAGATCTACTTTTTAATTCATTCATAAATACTCCCATATCTCCTGTAAAATCGATATCGCACTGAGATAAAGCGAGATACTAAGGATTCATGAATATACGCGTGAGTAACCCGCATCTTGTATGTAATTTGAGGATTGGAATAATATCGAATAATTCCTATCGAGTGACAATCAACTCGACCCTTTATAAACTGTATATTTACATGAAACATCCTGTATATGAAGTTTTTGTTGAAACACATAGAAGAAACTTAAAATGACAATCAACATGTCTGATGAGTTAATGAATTATGCATTGGAAAAATAAGCAAAAGCTATAATCTCAATTTTCAGATTTCATAATTCAGAAATGGCTAATTGCCACTAAATTGTACACCCAGTATAATTTTGAATCAATTATAATATATTTCCTCACAAACTATGAAAAAAAAACCTGAAGCTTATATTCCGATGGTTCAATATTTCACATTTCTGCATAAAAATCTAATTGGTACTCGAAAATAATACACCCTGTATATGATCGTCAGTCGCTTACTGTATACCTTCAACAATTATGCAAAAAAAAAATAACCTGGATCTAAGATCTCAACTATCAGATTTCAACAGGTTTCAGTTATCCAGAGTCGTCCAATTGGAACTCAGAAATTGTGCTTTCTGTATAAAAAATATTCATCGCACGTATATCTTCGCAAATTATGCAAGAGAAAACAAATCTAAAGCTCTTATTCCAATTTTCAGATTTTATAAGGTCTCGATTTTCTAGAAATGTATAATTGGCGCTTGAAAATTGTACAACCTGTATATAACCGTCAATCCCCACCTGTATACCTTCAAGAATTATGCAATGAAATGATAACCTAGAGCTAACATGTCAACTATAAGAAAAGTTTTCAGTTCTCCAGAGACATCTCGGAAATTGGTACTCGGAAATTGTACACTCTGTATAAACTTTATTCATCGCACGTATAATTTCGCAAATTATGTGAAATCTAACTTGAAATTTCAATTTTCAGATTTCATAAGTTTTCTATTTTACAGAAAAGCATAATTGGCGCTCGAAAAATGTACACCCTGTATAATATGGAAATGTAGGAATCCCTTTCATTTTAAAATTTCAAATTGGTCAATTTATCGAAAAACCTCCAATAGGCAACTTGAAAAAAACAATGTATAATCGTTATTCTTATATGTACTTCGAAAATCGGAAAAACATAATTATATGTGTATACTACGAAATCATTCACACAATAGACCAAAAAAAATTGATCCATATAAATATTCCGAAGCATTCACCGCCAAATAATATAAAAATTAATAACTGGCGAAAAAATAAGAAAAAAAAATTATGACCTGCTGCAAGACTTGAACTCGCAACCCATAGAGACCTCAGTTTGAACGAACGCATCCCTAACGATCCGGCTACAATGACTTTGAATAATTTGGTGCATTTGTGCTTCTTATAGGAAAATTGTCAAAATAAATGGTGACAGAGATTCTATAAGTTGATGAATTTTCATGATTTTCGTTTAAAAAATCGTTAAATATAAAGGATATCTAATTAAAATATCTCTACCTACCGGCTCACTTCAGGTTGGATGCTAATATCTGTCCGAAATGATATATTTACGTATGTCCTTGACAATTCACATGAAAATGAATGCTTCAAAATTTGACGAATTTCCATGAAAACCTCAACAAAACGCAAAAATACCATCATAAAAGGGCGGTACATACAGTTGTAGTATATTATTTCCTTGAATATCTCGTTAAAAACTCCTCAAATGACTCCTGTAGAGACTTCTGGCTTATCAAGTTTCCCATTGACACAAAACGATTGCATTTGAAAATATCATCAAATATACATGGAAAAAAGGATAGAAATCGTATATTAATCATCTTTTCTTGCATCTTTCCTCTGAATTCGTCCAAATTTCAATGGTTCTAGTCGAATATCATCTGACGTTTCCTATTTATAACAATAGTATGAAAGGCATCATTTCATTTCCCATTTAATTTCAAAATATGATTAATTGTAGAATGTCCTAAAATGGGATGAATGATAATATTGACCGTCGCATCGTTAATATAATCAATGCAATGATCTAATTATGGAAAGAAATCACGGCATGAATAAATTTTGACATTTGTCGTCTTCTGTCCAAGTATTGACTTATTGCAGCTTCTAAAATTCGAAAAGCATCCATCGGGGCATATTTAGTATCGATATTTTAGTCAAATATGGAATTTCTGTAATTGAATCGATATAATTAACTGAATTGATCATTATTTCTGGTTCGATCGACAATTAGAAATATTCTAGAAACGTCAATTGCCGCGGACGTTGCTAGGCCCGTTGCTACCCAAGGACATCGTAGTATTTTCCTATTGGTCGTTCACGTCGACGTGAATCTGGAAATTCGTCGGGAAATTTTCCAAACTTTATCCGTTCATTCCCAGGTAATTCCGAAAAATCGGGAAACGGGAATATCCGCGGGAGTTAATTCGACATTTTCTCTTTCTTCCCGTACTTTTAGTTTTTCTCGTATCTCTCCCAGAGCCGAGAACACTCGACCGCAAAATCGGTCCAAAATCGTTCGATTTTCGGTGGGAGGAGCGCTTACGAGTTTAATATAGTATACTATTATAGGTTATAGAAACCCATTCCTAAATTAGACTATTTCCGGTTTCTATACTAATTCGATATTAAATTTAACCTTAATTTTTCAGGCTACCATAGATTCAATGTTCATGTGCTTCTGCGAAGATTCGCTCATCAATGATGGTATGGCCAGGCCATACTGCATGACTAAAGGGCTACGTCAATTGATTGAAAATAGTAAAACTGTTTTCAAATAGAATAACTAGACAGGAAAAAACGTTTTTATTTTTTTTATATCAATTTATTGAATGTTTATAATATTAGTACAGTGTTTTTCTGTGAATAAAATCTTTTAACTTATAAAATTTGGTTTCAATGAGAATATACACTGCGCAAAAAAACCAATGCACATTATGGAAATCTCAAATTTATTCTACAACTGAAGGTGTTCTCAATGATAATTATTTTTATCAGAATTATGCATGCATATGTTATCCACTTTCAACGTTTTCCTTCAATACAGATGTTTTTTCCCAGCAGGAATAAAAAAAGATGAGATTATCAGATTTTGAATGTATTGGCTCCATTCTGAAATCATTTGTTCTCGATCAATTCTAGTGATCAATAGTTGTTACTTGAGAGTTTCTTCGTTGAGACAACGATTTTCAACCGCTCTCCTCCTTCAAAATCAGCTTGAGCAAACTCATGGGGTGCAAATTAGCACTCAAACAATAAGAAATCGCCTCAGAGAATATGATTTAAGGCCTCGTGTCGCGGCTAGAGGCCCAGCTCTTACCCCAGACCATCGAAGGGCGCGTTTGGATTTTGCGAGAGAGCATATCCATTGGAAAGAGGCTGATTGGGAAAAAGTTCTCTTCACAGATGAGTCTAGAGTCTGCCTCTACCATTGTGATCGACGTTCCCTTGTATACAGACGTCCACATGAAAGATAAGCTCAGTGCAATTTCCTGAATACTACTGGTTTCGGGGGAGGATCGATTATGGTATGGGGTGGAATATCTTTGACTGCTTGCACAGACCTAGTGGTCGTTGATAATGGAGCTATGAATGCTGATAGGTATATAAGGAACATTCTTGAAGAGCATGTAGTGCCATTTGCCCTATACATTGGTGAAAATTTCATTTTTATGGACGATAATGCCGGACCCTATCGAGCGCACATCGTTCAGGAGTACCTTGAAGAGGTTGAAGTCTCTCGAATGGAATGGCCAGCAAGAAGTCCAGATCTCAATCCGATTGAGCAGGTTTGGGACAACCTCAATAGAAGGCTGAGAAGTTCAGAAAATCATCCAGCTACTCTTAATGACTTGGGAATCCAACTCAGAGAAATCTGGGAAGGATTAGATCAGAACATTTTAAGATCACTCATTTTGAGTATGAACCGTCGTTGCCGAGCTGTAATTAACGCAAGGGGTGGAAATACCAAGTATTAAATCACTTATCAGCATTCCAGTATTTTGAAAATTGTTTATTTCTCTTCTTTCACATAAGATTCGGTGAAATCCTGAATTTTTCTTCCATTTAAAGTGTCTTGTTTCGTTCAAAACCTTCCCGAGAGAACATAAAAATAAGTTATAAAGTCAATGTAGAGTTAACTTTCATTAAAATTGAGATTTTCAGAATGTGCGTTAATTTTTTTGCGCAGTGTAATACTGAACGACCTTGCTGAAGATTTTAACTCAACGTCAATAATTTTTTCTAAATATGACCTGGATAAAAGTTGGGATTTCCTCCTAATTCAACCCAGGTCAATGCACCAATCGAAAGTAGCTGAGAGAGATCTTCGATTTGGCAACAATGTGCAAGTACCTTGTTTTGCTAAAGTCTATCCTGTTATTTGCCGGTGGGTTGACTTAAAGTCGATTGGATAAGTCGAATGCTTAGTGATTTGTATATTGAAAGTGAGAAAACAAACGTGTTCTTTGTTTGTTATTAGAATCTCAGGATATAAGGGTGAGTTTTGCAAGAACTATTTTGTCACGAAAACAAAGAAGTAAGAAATAACGGTAGAAGTTGTTTTCCAACAATCGATAGATATTGTGTTGCTTTCCATTCTCTGGGCTTCCCTATGTGGAAGTTTCAATCCATTCGAGGTATGATTATCACATTCAATCCAAACCAATTTGCCAAAAAAATTTCTTTTTAATACAAATGTTTAATCTTAACTTTTCACATAATCTTTTTCATATATTTCTGGTAAAATGCTAATAATCAACAGTACTAATTAGTAATGTTCATCGGATTCGTATTCAAAATATCCAGATAATAAAATAGTAAAAGTTTTTTTAAAATCACAAAAGAATGTTGTGGGCTGTAGTCCTTATACGGTGACTATCAAGTAGTTCACTGCCAAGGAAAAACCGAGTCACTACAATGTCTATATTGTCGCCAGTTCATGAGAGCCCATTTCGAAAGAAAATACGAATCTTTTAAGAGAAAAGGCATATTGAAAAGTGTCCCAAACTCAATGCTCACTGAAAGTATCTCTAACTATAGAACTGAGAGAAAAAATGTTCAAGAAGTCCCGATCTCTTTATTCAAAATAATATCTAAGCAGTTCATAGATAACTTGATTCGTCTTATAGATGTCGAGATGCTTTCTATGAGCATCGAATTTGGGGCGATTTACTCATTTTGGTAATCCAAATTTTCTCGAAAAACGGCCTAATATTTTTTTATTATGTAAACGGCGTTTTTTATAAGGGGTGCGCGTAAAAGTTGACGGAATTTTTTCTCCAAGATCACCCTGTATAAACAGAAATACAGTTATGTTCCACATACATATCTGTTTTTACGGAAATATTTATAATTTTTTTCGACATCCTGCTTGATTTTTCTATCGTTTTGAAGAGGTGACTCTGAATTTGTGCGCGAAGCTAAAAATTGTTATTTTATATCTAGATACACGCAAAATCTCAGCAAGATCGAAATCTTCTTCTGTGGCGTACTGAAGGTATCTCTTCCGTCTGTTGATGTTATTTATTTCTTCGAAACTGAATGCGTTCAAGGTTTTTCCAAACCGGTTAGTCAATTAAATTGTTAAACATTCCGAATATGTACAGGATGGTCCATATTCGATGCAACAAGTGTTTTTTAACTGCTTGAGAAATTTCGGTGAATGAAAGGATTTTCTCAGAACTTTTAGACATGTTTAAATTAGAATAAGCTTCTCAGTAATCGAACTGCATATAAAATGAAGGAATAAATTATTCAAGATTATCTTATCACAGCTTATTTATTCAACACTTCATGGAAATAACTCTAAATGATTTGACCCATAACATTTAATCAGGGAATTCTAAAAAAAGTTCGTTAAATGTGAATATTCTTATTGGATTTTTCTTACAGTTTTTTTGAATCGAACCAAATTTCCCAGAGATGGAACAAACAGTCTACGAAGAGAGCCCAATCCAACAGGTAAGTTAACATAAAAAAAAATAATCATTCGGCAGCTCAAGAGTCTCACAAGTATCTCCAGAAAAACAAAAGTTCTCAACAGGTTTTATTGGGTAAAAAGAGAGAAATATACTGGGTCTTCCAAGATTAGAATTCATGAATATTTAAAGAATTTCCTTAAGAACAAGAATAATTCAATATATTCTAATCACTTATTAGAATTAGAATTTACGTTCGATCATAATTATATGGCTTGAAATTCCTAGAGGCTCTAGAAATAAATAGAGGTAATGAAATTACAATATTATTGAACGATCAAGTGGAATTGAAGCTCTTAAATTCCTTGGCGGGATTCATTTATTGCTGGAATTCCCAGGATCCAATGTTGAAAACATATACCTACCACCACATTCACCTATGTGTGTGAGTCATTTTGAAGAACTTCAGTTACTAAAACTGTAAAATCTGAAGGAATACCTCTCTAGCGAAACAATTGATGATAATATAATGACTCTTATTTTATTTTCGATTTAAAATGGATTTCTATCGAGTGAAAACAGAGTTAATCCAAAATATAAATGAACTATACATATATCATTCTTGAAATATAGTTATTTTTCTCATAAAGCTGCTGTGACAAATTGAATATTCATGAATACCTATTAATAATTTGATGTTCGCAAAAGTGGAATAAGTGCCACTTATGTGAACATATTCTTGAATCTCCAATTTTCATTCGGAATTCTTCACTTTTTAATTTTATATTTTCTTCTTTTTAGCTATACAAGTTCCGTAACTTGGCTTCTAATCCAAATGATCCAAATGACATTAGTATACCTGCCACACCTGAGACTAGAAGCGTAACTGACAAAAACTATACAATTGTGTTTGCCATTGGTTTGATTATTTTGGTGAGTAGAAACATTTCTCAAAAACTATAAGAAACATTTGCACGAATGTGGTATAGGGTGTTTTTTTTCGAGGTATATAACTTTAAGTTGGCATTACTGTTCAAGATGGCGACCGATTTAAAAGCTGTCAAGTGATTTATTCTCAGTTTGGTTTGGCAATTCATCATGAATAGACTCACGCCTGAACAACGCTTGCAAATAGTGCAATTTTTTTTCGAAAACAATGGTTCTATGCGGAATACGTATCGCGGACTACGTCCATTCCATTTTGTTTAGCGATGAAGCGCACTTCGGGTTGAATGGCTAAGTCAACAAACAAAACTGCCGCATTTGGAGTGAAGCTAATCCTCAAGTGTATGTCGAAACACCGTTACATCCAGAAAAACTGACTGTTTGGTGCGCTTTATGGGCTGGTGGAATCATTGGTCCGTACTTCTTCAAAAACGATGATGGCCAGAACGTTACAGTCAATAGTGATCGGTATAGAGCCATGATTTCTAACTTTTTCATTCCTGAATTGAACAACCATGATGTCCAGGAGCTGTGGTTCCAACAAGACGGCGCAACATGTCACATAGCTCGTGCCACAATCGATTTATTGAAAGACACGTTTGGTGACCGCCCAATTTCACGTTTTGGACCTGTGAATTGGCCTGCAAGATCTTGTGATTTAACACCGCTAGTATACTTTCTGTGGAGCTATGTAAAATCATTGGTCTATGCGGATAAGCCATAAACCCTTGACCATTTGGAAGACAACATATGCCATGTTATTGCCGATATACGGCCACAAATGTTGGAAAAAGTCATCGAAAATTGGACGTCCAGATTGGACTACATCCGAGCCAGAAATCATATTTAAAATGTAATGCCACAAGATTATCTTGTGGATAAATAAAATTCATGTCAATCGAATAATCCATCGTTGTTTTATTGCAATTTAAAGTTCTATAGCTCTAAAAAAAAACACCCTTTACATACCTGATCCTCCCAGCTCAAAGATAGGTACTTTGAATTTTAAAGGCAAAAAAATCAATGAACCTATATTGAAAAAAGTATTTTTCGGAAACGTATCCACATATGATCATTATATTTGAAATGTATATTGATACGATGATACTAGCTAGATACAATATGTTTAAACATATTGAGTTTTAGCAATTATGTATATGCAGTTTCAAAGTTGTGAATTTTGGAATATTCATTCGGTGTTCAGAACGAATGATTCTGGGTACGATTCCCGCTGCTGAATAATCATTTAAATAATTTCACCTTGATAATTTTACATTTTTTTTTCATGTGTATTCAAAATATCTTGCGTTGGAAGTTGAAATACTATTCGTAATGTAAAATCTTCAGTGTTTATTTATTTTTTTTCAGATACCCTTTCTTGGTTACACGTTAGCGCATTCAGATATAAACAATTTGGCGGATCATGATGGTTGTGGTAACTTATGTGGCCAGGAAAACAAGAAATATGACGAGTGGAATTGCACAGGACAGGATTTCAGGAATAAGAAGTAAGACAAAACGCATCAGTGGAAATTATGTAACAGAATTGGGAAATACCACTCTTTCTGGTCAGTTTTTCACCTGACGATTCGCTTACTACTGCGGTAAGCATCTTCAGAGGTTTTTAATTCGTAGAATGTAACTCGACGCTTGATTTCTCTGATATGAATGACGGTTCTCTCCTGATGCGGTATTTATACTCTCTCCACCACTCCACCAGAGGAAGGGGCATAGAGTAATAAACATAGATAGGGGGAGTATACGCAATTTTTACATGTCCCCAACATGGTTAGATTACGTTGTCGGATTGTGATATAATTTCAAATCCACAATTTTACTATATTGTTATGAATGTATATTATATATTGAATGAAATATATTTATTTGAGTGATTCTCGATTAAATATGCAAATTTGAATATTTGGAACCTGATATTTTTCCTAATTGTCGAATTTATAATAAGCAGAATATTTATTATTTTCTTTATCTACCTGCTGAAATCCAAGGTTTGGCAACTTTTGCTCTCCTAGTGTCATCGGTTGTTTCACGTCGTTTGGCGCGCTCGAAGTTTGTTTCCTGAATTTCTGATATATTTAGGTATTAATTTCAATATATTTTGAGTTGATATGGAACGTTGATTCACTTTGGAACATAAGAAGTGCCTTCTTTGAGGCGAAATTCCCGAATTGAGTGAAATATCGTATCACTGATATGTTTTTATTTCCGCGCGCTTCATGTCAAATTTGATAGTTCATGTTGGGGACAAAACTTGCTTACTGAAAATGACATATGCTCCCTCTAGCTATGTTTATTACTCGGAACTATGGAGTTCATCACCGGTGTGGACTATTTGTGCAACCTTACCGTGAAAGCCTTCAGTCATTCACGTATTGAGTAAGTCTGATAAAATTCTGAAATTAATCTGTTTTTCAGATGGTTGGCTATGACCTTCAATGGCAACGAATGTACTGATACCTGCAAAAAAGAGTGAGTACATATATGTTTAAACGACCCTTAAAAGTTTGGAAACAACTAGTTAAATTTAATTTGGATTGAATTCAATGATAAACCCCCTTGAAATATATAGTTTACGTTTTGGAATGTAATCCAATGAAATCTTTTTACTCAGTTTGTCGTAGCCTCTTGATAATTTATGTATTGACTTCATTGTCCCTATCTCTAGCGGATTTCGAGTAATTGATAGATATACTCCTTTTTTTGTGTAATAAAAAACATTCCCAATCATACAGAGTTGTTCAAAATCGCAGGCTTCAACGAATCATACTAAAATGAAAAAAAGTGCGTTTTTTTCATATTGAAATGACATCTCATAATGAAATTATGAGATGGAAGAAAAAGGAATTTTTTTTCAGAAGATATAGCATGACCTTTACCTAAATTGTAACTAAAAGCAATTTTCATCCCAATGTATAGATAAAATTGTAAGAAATAGTATGTAGATGAAACGGTATAGAAAAATGAATATCAAAAAAATTTTATCTAAAAGAATAAATCAAGGAACATAAGAAATGAATCTGGATGAAAATATAGGACGAAAAATGTATGTTCATGAAAATTTCAAGTTAGTAGGTCCGTTCGAGAGTTATCGTGTATACGGACGGACATAATCAAATTTATGATTTTATTGGTCTTCAGTGAGTCGAATCTTTTTTCCTGACTCCATTTCCTGTTCAAAATACAGAGACGATCAAAAATGAAAAAGTACAGACGCGAAGTCTGGAGCTTTTCCACATTTGTTCTAATATCACTGAGTATATCAATGACAAGATCTGAAGCCTATTGTCACGTGTTATATTGATTATTTTTATATTTCTAATTTACAGTTATTTTGGATGTTTTTCGGAGAAAGAGGTTTTCGACCCTGTTGAGAAGTTCAAGGTAAGATCTAATCATTCGATTTTTATCATATTATCTGTACTGGTTATTCGCTTCTAAAAAATCAACTCTCAAATTGTATTCAAAATGTATAATGTACAAACATTAACTTGCATTTAACCTAATACTTATAATCTTCAATAATTCATCCCCCAAAAATGACCAAAAAAATAAGTCACTCTTCGGTACTTATGTTTCAGGTTCAAAATCCACTATGGCAAGTAAAAAATTCCTTCAATTCATTACAGATTTTTTTTTTCAGAAATTTTTGAATGGTATAGAAGAAGGGACATGGATCATAATGACATCATTAGTGACATGCAGTGGTGAGATAATTTGTGAAATAAGCCTTTCTGGAAGATGCAGATATCTATTTTCACGATTCAGGTTTCGGGATTACCTACTTTCAACATCTATTCCTATTTATAATACGTATTGAATTCCACAAAAAATAAGAGATTTTTGACTGATTCAACTTGAAAAAATCATCTGGTATATATTTGAATCAAAGAAGAGCGAACGTTAAGAACTACCAATCTCAGAAAATAGTTGTCTTCTATTGGTTAAATGAGTACTTACCATTCTCAATCCTTTACAGTTTGTTATCGATATTTTTTTTACCTTTAAACTTACTAAATAAAGGGTGTTTTTTTCGAGGTATATAACTTTAAGGTGGCATTACTGTTCAAGATGGTGACCGATTTAACAGCTATCAAGTGATTTATTCTCAGTTTGGTTTGGCAATTCATCATGAACAACGCTTGCAAATAGTGCAATTTTATTTCGAAAATAATGGTTCTGTGCGGAATACGTATCGCGCACTACGTCCATTTCATTTTGTTTAGCGATGAAGCGCACTTCTGGTTGAATGGCTACGTCAACAAACAAAACTGACGCATTTGGAGTGAAGCTAATCCTCAAGTATAGGTATATGTCGAAACACCGTTACATCCAGAAAAACTGACTGTTTGGTGCGATTTATGGGCTGGTGGAATCATTGGTCCGTACTTCTTCAAAAACGATGATGGCCAGAACGTTACAGTCAATGGTGATCGGTATAGAGCCATGATTACTAACTTTTTCATTCCTGAATTGAACAACCATGATGTCCCGGAGCTGTGGTTCCAACAAGACGGCGCAACGTGTCACACAGCTCGTGCCACAATCGATTTATTGAAAGAGACGTTTGGTGACCGCCTAATTTCACGTTTTGGACCTGTGAATTGGCCTCCAAGATCTTGCGATTTAACACCGCTAGACTACTTTCTGTGGGTCTATGCGGATAAGCCACAAACCCTTGACCATTTGGAAGACAACATTCAACGTGTTATTGCCGATATACGGCCACAAATGTTGGAAAAAGTCATCGAAAATTGGACGTCCAGATTGGACTACATCCGAGCCAGCCGTGGCGGTCATATGCCAAAAATCATATTCAAAATGTAATGCCACAAGATTATCTTGCGGATAAATAAAATTCATGTCAATCGAATAATCCATCGTTGTTTTATTGAAATTTAAAGTTCTATAGCTCTAAAAAAACACCCGCTACTTATTTTTTTTTCGATATTGATGGAATTTTTTGTTGATCATTGATCATCCGCTTCCCAGTTACCTATTTGTGAAATTAATCTGATTTTATTCTTTCAGCATTATGTTTGGTTATGCTCCTTCTTTTCAAGTATGCTGTTGATTTCACGGTTTGGTTTCTTCTCATAGGTGGTATGGGTGTAACTGCAATTGGAGCATGTTTGTCTTGGTAAAACTTATCGAATTATAATAAATTAATTGTTTTTTTTATAACTGAGTTATTTATAGGGGACAATATCGAAGATACGCTACCTATAACGGAGACAGTAAGAAGGCAAAAAAATATTTCGAGTTGGCATTAACTTTAGGACTTATAACGGTTGGAATGGTAATTCTTTTAATTTGTTTCATCAAGAGGGTGAAACTGGTCATTCAACTGTTTAAAGAATCAGCCAAAGCTATTTTTGAGATTCCTGGTATGATTTATTTACCCTTTCTGGTGAGTGAAATAAAACTTTCTTCAATAATTTATAAAAGGTTTTTATAATAACAGGTTTCATTTTGAAAGAAAACGAGTATATTTTGAGAGAAATCAATGTGAAGGGGAAACAATATCAATTTTTTTAGAGCTATAGAACTTTAAATTGCAATGAAACAACGATGGATTATTCGATTGACATGAATTTTATTTATCCGCAAGATAATCTTGTGGAATTACATTTTAAATATGGCATATGACCGCCACGGCTGGCTCGGATGTAGTCCAATCTGGACGTCCAATTTTCGATTACTTTTTCCAACATTTGTGGCCGTATATCGGCAATAACACGGCGAATGTTGTCTTCCAAATGGTCAAGGGTTTGTGGCTTATCCGCATAGACCAATGACTTTACATAGCCCCACAGAAATTAGTCTAGCGGTGTTAAATCACAAGATCTTGGAGGCCAATTCACAGGTTCAAAACGTGAAATTAGGCGGTCACCAAACGTGTCTTTCAATAAATCGATTGTGACACGAGCTGTGTGACATGTTGAGCCGTCTTGTTGGAATCACAGCTCCTGGACATCATGGTTGTTCAATTCAGGAATGAAAAAGTTATTAATCATGACTCTATACCGATCACTATTGACTGTAACGTTCTGGCCATCATCGTTTTTGAAGAAGTACGGACCAATGATTCCACCAGCCCATAAAGCGCACCAAACAGTCAGTTTTTCTGGATGTAACGGTGTTTCGACATACACTTGAGGATTAGCTCACTCCGGCAGTTTTGTTCGTTGACGTAGCCATTCAGCCAGAATTGCGCTTCATCGCTAAACAAAATAAAATGGACGTAATGCGCGATACGTATTCCGCACAGAACCATTATTTTCGAAATAAAATTGCACCGTTTGCAAGCGTTGTTCAGGCGTAAGTCTATTCATGATGAATTGCCTAACCAAACTGAGAATAAATCACTTGACGGCTGTTAAATCGGTAGCCATCTTGAACACTAATGCCAACTTAAAGTTATATACCTCGAAAAAAAACACCCTATATTTCTATCTGAAAATCGAACTTGGAATTATCCTAAATATATACAGCCAGGAATTTAGCATCCCTTTTAATCCTTGTATCAATAGGCAGTATAACCGTTTTAATTCTATAAAGAAACAGTCAATATATATTCAGTTCTCGACATCGTTTAAACCGCTCTTGTCTTAGACGCAATACTTTGCACTAAAATATTCAAAAACGAGGTGTCATCTGCATAGTTGCACAAGAGATCACAGATCACATTAACTTGCAAGACATTGAGGTAAACCAAAAACAAGAGAGGTCCCGAGATCGAACCTTGAGGTACTCCCCTGAGAACTCCATGCTAACTTGATCTCCCCACTCTCAGGATCTAAATACTGATATCTACCTCTTAGATATTGTAGATTTTCCGTTTCTATATCCAAATTTTTCCGTTCCAAGAAATCGATCAACTGCTTCTTTATGATTTTCTCCATTATTTTCTATATCGAACCCTTCATTTAGCGAGCTGTAGCACCCCACATTTAAGTTGTTTGAATTCATAAATACCAAGAATAAAATTTGATATTTTTCAGACATTTGTTCCTGTGATTCTGTCTCTGGTCCTTTATACTGTTCTATGCTTTTACATGTACACGGCCAGAACATTACAACAAGTCGGTAGCAACTTAGAGTATGATTTTGATGGAGCTATGGTTTTCACGCTTATCTTAAATTTTTTCATGTTCATTTGGATTGCATTGTTCATGTATGGAGCACAATATATGATCATTTCTGGAGCAGTTTCTGCTTGGTTTTTCACCAGGTAATTTTAAAAAATTCCAAATCTCTAAAAATTTTCTACAGAAAATTGTATATACAACAGTATACACACTAGTTTTATAATTTCTTTTTTAGAGACAAAAATTACTTGGACAGACCATTGAGGACTTCTTTCATGGTCTTTGTAAAATATCATTTGGGTACAGTATTCCTTGGATCCTTGATAATAGCAATTGTTACATTCATCAAGGCGATTTTGAGGAGCTTGTCGTCGAATAACAGAACTCGTTGGATTGTTGAATGCTGCTGCAACGAAATTCTTGCATTCTTGAAACTGTTCTCCAAAAATGCTTACGTTCAAACAGGTATGAAGGAGAAATACATGATCACCGTTCTTCATTGAATTAATGTATATGTATGATATTAAGATGTTTTTTTCAGCGATGCATGGCCAGCCTTTCTTCAAATCTGGTGGACGAGCAGTGAGTTTGCTGGTCTCCAACGTTGAGAATGTCATCGCCATCAACTCCATTGGTGACTTCATCCTTGCTATAGCTCAGGTTTTGATTGTTGTTATCAATAGTCTCCTAAGCTATCAGATCGCTAAGGTGACCATTCATTTTATTCCATTTGCTAAGTTAATAAACAATTTCAAATCCGAGAATACTTATAGTAAGATATACTATAATAAATTATCTTGATTTCAGGCATCAGAGAACGAGAACTTGGCTGGCATTTTCATAATTTGTTTGATTTTCAACATTTTTATGGTTATAACATTCTTTGCCATATTCGAAGTAAGTATATGTACCTAATATGACTAACAGCCAAACATCTCTCTCGAACACATTTTTATAATATTTAATTCCAGTCGAAATTTCAAACTTTCACTGAATTCTGACCCATGGGACTTTGAATAACAATATCTCAGAATTTTATATAATATTTCAAGTCTGAACAGCACGAGGATAGCTCTCTGGATAGAAGCAATAGCATTGGCATTGAAATTCATTACAGATCACAAATCTCTTCATCCTGTGATAGATAGATCAGTCCAATAAGTAATTCTAAGACTATCAGGGAAGGTACTGGTAATGAGGGAATTAGAAAACAGAGAGCCCCCTTCCACTATTACTTCGTGAGTATCCAGAACTGACTTCTCCATGTGAGTGGTTCTTAGGCCAGTCAGCACCGGACATTTGCACACTATGTGTTCTACTTCCTTTCCACAGAGTCTGCAGATCTCATCTGCTGACTTACCCATTCGGTACAAAAGGTATTTGCAAAGACAGTGTCCTGTCAGCAGTCCCACCATTACCCAAAGCTCAGGTCGTGGTAGCTTCAGGAGGTTCCTGGTACAGGTCGGTGAAAGCACCACAAATTTCTTTGCCTGAGCAAGACCCAGAGTATTACTCCAGAGGGTTTTTCTTATGTCCCAATCTCTTTGTGGGACCACTGCCTCATATTGGTCCTTTCCAAGTCCAAAGAAAGGCTCAGGACCAACCTTGATGCCTCTTTTTTCTACCCATAGTAGAGTAATGACACTAACAACCATAGATTATAGAAATCCATTCCTCAATTAGTTTATTTCCGGTTTCTGTACTTATTAGACATTTATATTCAACATAATTTTTTCAGGCTACCATAGATTCAATGTTCATGTGCTTCTGCGAAGATTCGCTGATCAATGATGGTATGTCCAGGCCATACTACATGACCAAAGGACTACGTCAATTAATCGAAAATAGTAAGGCTGTTTTTCAATAGATTAACTAGACAGGAAACAATGTTTTAATTTTTTTATATCCATTTACCAAATGTTGAATATTTTTACATCAGTACAGTGTATTTCTGTGAATAAAAATCTTTTAACTTAACTAGTAACTTGTTTTCAATAAGAAGCAGCATTCTTTACATGATAGATTGAATTTTTTGGGAACGATTTTCGTTAACGCGGAAAAAATTCATCACGAAAAAAAATAACTTTATGCTCCATCTAGGCTTCTCCTTCTTTATGTCCTTTTTTACTATATAGGTACGTATGTGTATGGTTGGAGTAAAATTGGTGTGATTAGAAGTAACACGAATGATATAACAGCAGCTCTGCAATAACCTGCAAATTCATAAATTTTTTTTAAATCGAACACAAAATTCAAAGCATGAGAATATTTTGACGTGTTGATTTTATGGTAAATCTCAAAAAAAAAATCAGCCTTGCGATGCTGGAAAAGTATATTCTGTGTTAAGATTCTAACCAAGAACAGACTATACTTTCTCCAGGACGAAAAGAATAGGTACTTATTTTTATTAAGAAACAACAATAGAAACTCAAAAATATATCTGAAACGCCAAAATATATTATAATGAGCAATGAACCTTATATTACAATGCGCAAAAAAATTAACGCACATTCTGAAAATCTCAATTTTAATGAAAGTTACATTGACTTTCTAACTTATTTTTTATGTTCTCTCGCGAAGGTTTTGAACGAAACAAGACACATTAAATGGAAGAAAAATTCAGGATTTCACCGAATCTTATGTGAAAGAAGAGAAATAAACAATTTTCAAAATACTGGAATGCTGATATGTGATTTAATACTTGGTATTTCAACCCCTCGCGTTAATTACAGCTCGGCAACGACGGTTCATACTCAAAATGAGTGATCTTAAAATGTTCTGATCTAATCCTTCCCAGATTTCTCTGGGTTGGATTCCTAAGTCATTAAGAGTACCTGGATGATTTTCTGAACTTCTCAGCCTTCTATTGAGGTTGTCCCAAACCTGCTAAATCGGATTGAGATCTGGACTTCTTGCTGGCCATTCCATTCGAGAGACTTCAACCTCTTCAAGGTACTCCTGAACGATGCGCGCACGATGGGGTCTGGCATTATCGTCCATAAAAATGAAATTTTCACCAATGTATGGGGCAAATGGCACTACATGCTCTTCACGAATGTTCCTTATATACCTATCAGCATTCATTGCTCCATTATCAACGACCACTAGGTCTGTGCGAGCAGTCAAAGATATTCCACCCCATACCATTATCATTGACAACACCTTCAAATGTAGAATAAATTTGAGATTTCCATAATGTGCGTAAATTTTTTTGCGCAGTGTATTTATTGTATTTTGACAATTATTTAAAATGAAAACCGTAGCGGATGCATTTTGTGAAGAACTCTCTACAACCCTGATTCTGTTCTGATGAACTAATGTATGATAATAAAATCACGTCTAGAGTTGAAAAATGACGTAATTCAATTTACACACAATCCCACACACTGAAATTTAATAAGATTTTTTCAGGTAAGTATTCATTTAGAATTCAGACTTCAACTTTCCCTATTGACAATTTCCTTGAAGCTATAGAGGAAATTAGTGCAAATTGAAGGTGATCCATACGCAGATATCGTTTGCGATATCTCAATTAATATTTTATCGAAAATTGCACCAATAGGCCATACGGTAAACTTTAGACTAATGTAAGTTGTTGCAAAATCAGATCACCGCAAATTGTATAATGCATCTCTCGTAAATTTATGGAAAATTAGTTTTCGAAAATAAGTTTTAACCCTTACCTATATTGCGAAATGGATTGAGATTGAATGTAAGAATACCTGTTGATGGGATTTAATCTAAGACTTGGTAAGTTTTTCGGTAATTTTCGATCAACCTCATTTGGATGACCACAACAACTTCCACATTCATGGAGCTATCGGTATAAAGTAAAAACATTAATTGAAATTTCCCAAAGAAATCTAATGTTTGTGCTGAAAATTTTTCTCATAAGTTTTTGAGTGAATTCGACTTTGTATTACTTATAACTCAAAAATTTGTGAGCAACTGATTTTACAGCATAAACATCAGATTCTTTGCAAAATTTCGCTTCATTTTTTGTTTACAGCTATGCTGCAAGAATGTGAATGTTATGATGGTTGATGAAAATTTTCGTTCGTTTCAAGAAAATGAAAATGAAAAAGTTTCATCATGCGCGTTTTCATCAGTTCATTCCCTTTCTCGAAAAAGGAAATAAAAAACGTACTATCCATTTGTCTCTAACCAATGCAGGTATTGAGATTCCAAAATCGACTTCGTATTTGAATTACTATATGTACTTACATAAAAGATTATTAAATTAGTGAATGAAACGTACCAAAGGGGTGAGAACGTTAGTATGGTAGGTTCTGAATACTCAGAATCAAGATTACATTATCTTATCTCATTCAATAAAATATTTTGGTAATAGATTCCCAATCATTCGCAAACGGTACTCTTACTTTTAGGCTATAAATTTGCAGCAGTATTAGGTTTGTGTTCCCTTTTGTGCATTTGGGAGGAAGAGGGTATGTTTGAACGGTTTTTTTGATCTATCTGATATATCATACGACTGTTTTTTATTTCAACATCGAATTAGTATACACTGAAGAACTTTTAAAATATATTTAGCGACGAGATTTTCATCTGCTTCATCAGGCCTAAAAAATACCAAAGATGACAAAAACATACAAAACAAAAACGGTAAAATTTACCTCTATGAATTTTATTCAGAAGTTTTATCATACGTTGGTATACAATTTTTAAGTTTACCAACTGTTTGGCATTTATTCGTTATCAAAATAAGGGGTGTTTTTTTAGAGCTGTAGAACTTTAAATTGCAATAAAACAACGATGGATTATTCGATTGACATGAAGTTTATTTATCCGCAAGATAATCTTGTGGCATTACATTTTAAATATGATTTCTGGCATATGACCGTCACGGCTGGCTCGGATGTAGTACAATCTGGACGTCCAATTTTCGATGACTTTTTCCAACATTTGTGGCCGTATATCGGCAATAACACGGCGAATGTTGTCTTCCAAATGGTCAAGGGCTTGTGGCTTATCCGCATAGACCAATGACTTTACATAGCCCCACAGAAAGTAGTCTAGCGGTGTTAAATCTCAAGATCTTGGAGGCGAACTCACAGGTCCAAAACGTGAAATTAGGCGGTCACCAAACGTGTCTTTCAATAAATCGATTGTGGCACGAGCTGTGTGACATGTTGCGCCGTCTTGTTGGAACCACAGCTTCTGGACATCATGGTTGTTCAATTCAGGAATGAAAAAGTAAGTAATCATGGCTCTATACCGATCACCATTGACTGTAACGTTCTGGCCATCATCGTTTTTGAAGAATTACGGACCAATGATTCCACCAGCTCATAAAGCGCACCAAACAGTCAGTTTTTCTGGATGTAACGGTGTTTCGACATACACTTGAGGATTAGCTTCACTCCAAATGCGGCAGTTTTGTTTGTTGACGTAGCCATTCAACCAGAAGTGCGCTTCATCGCTAATGGACGTAGTGCGCGATACGTATTCCGCACAGAACCATTATTTTCGTAATGAAATTGAACTATTTGCAAGCGTCGTTCAGGCGTGAGTCTATTCATGATGAATTGCCAAACCAAACTGAGAATAAATCACTCGACAGCTGTTAAATCGGTCGCCATATTGAACAGAAATGCCAACTTGAAGTTATATACCTCGAAAAAAAAACCCTTATTTTCTTCTGTTTCCCGTAGTTAAAATTTTTTTTACCCAATTCATAATGGTAAGTCGACTTGGGACTGCCTTACACTGCACCATTGTGACTGAAAACCAAAATGGCCGTTCTTTGAAAGGCGAATGAGCGCCTCCCCACCAAGTCATTACTCACCATTCTGTGACGTCATTTTTCCAACGCACACTTGTGATGAAAATATCTTTACGCAAAAACTGCAACATGAGTGTTTTCAGGAAATGGACACTTACATTTATCTTATCACATATTACTCACACATATTTTTGGAAAAGTTTTTCTTATGAAACGATCACATTACATCATTTTGAAATTTCATTCGATATTAATTGAGTTATAAATAAATGTCTCTAGGCAATCAAGAAAATCCAACTTTTTATTTTGATTCTTTCTAATTTCTGTGATACATTCTAGAAAATCATTATTTATATCAAACTATCAAATAAGATTAACAACAACGTTATTTTGATCTAACAACTATATAAAGCAGATATAATAAAAAATATTGTCTTATGAGCATTTGCAAAAACGTTGAGCGTACTTTAAAGGTACATACTTGCATCATATTAATATATACTATCATTTTTCAGATTATAACGGCAGTTGAAACAAATAAAAACTGATGAGATGGAGCAAGCATACACCGGAAGCCCAATTCAAGAAGTATGTATATGTATTTTGAACTAGATTAACGATCAACTTCGTACCAACAAATTGACAATACTAAGAATTGTTGATAACATATCAGAGAATTTATAAAATTATGCCGAGGGATTTAAAACATGGCTGGACAAACTTTTCAGAATCGTTTCCCATACATGTTCTATCTATCTATGGGATTTAAATCCTGCGAACGAGGTGGCCACGTCAAAACATTAATGTCTTGGGTTTGGGTATAAATATTGCAACTCTCAAAATGAGTATGTTGATAAATTATCGCAAAAAATGATGTTGACCTCATTTAAAGCTTATAAAATTGACTCATTTCATCGATTGAATCCATTTCATTGAAATCATTGAATCACCTCTCCTATATTTATATAATAACGAACGCTATAGAGTTGTAATAATACCTTGAGATAAAATCACTTAATTATTCTATAAGGGATTGTCGAAAAGCGATATCATCGATATCATTCATATCAACAAAACAATATGGGACAATTACTTCATCCTTTCGTATACTATACACTGTGTCCGTGAAGTATGGAACAAATTCATTTTTAGCCGAACAGACCATTCTAAGAAATAATCCTGAAACACGTCGATTTTTTATTTCAATTTACCGTATTTTGAAATAATCTAATATACAGGGTGAATTACTTTCGAGTAATGACGTCACCATTTTTTTTAAAGGAACACCCCCATTTTGTCTCAACTTTCCGATTACTCTAGCTGAGCTGATTCTAAAAATGTACCACATGTTGATTCCAATTGGTACAGGGTGGACAAAAATACAATAGTTTTGTGTGTGCTCATAAAGTAACGCGTAACATTCTTTATTAGTTCAATTAACAATATTATCAAAAATACTTATTGTCTAGCGGCAATAAACAAATAATGACATTTCACAAAAACTAGACGACTATGTTTTTTTTAGATTGATAAGAAATAATTTCTTTCATATTCTTTCTGCTAGACCTCAAGTACCAAACATGTTTGGAAACAGCTCATTTTTATTAATCTAAAAATGTTAAAAACTACAGGGTGTTACATTCAAACCAATTGCCGCTAGACAATAAGTATTTTTGATAATATTGTTAATTTAACTAATAAAGAATGTTACGCGTTACTTTATGAGCATACACAAAACTATTGTATTTTTTTTCCACCCTGTACCAATTGGAATCAACATGTGATACATTTTTGGAACCAGCTCGGCTAGAGTAATCGGAAAATTGAGACAAAATGGGGTGTTCCATTTAAAATAAATGACGGTGACGTCATTACTCGAAAGTAATTCACCCTGTATATTAGATTATTATTTTGAAATACGGTAAATTAAAATCAAAAATTGACGTGTTTCAGGATTATTTCTTAAAATGGTCTGTTTAGCTGAAAATGAATTTGTTCCATACTTTACGGACACAGTGTATAATATAAAATAATATATTGTGGATCAATAGCTATTCAAGAATTAAATCAATCATAAACACAATAAAGTCGAGGAACACAACCATAAAATCGAAAACATGTCAAAATAAAATTTTTCAACGTAAAGTCTAAGTTTGAAGTTATAGATTTAGAAATACCTAATATCTAACCATGGTTTTAAACCCCTCGATAAGCTGTTTAGGTTTTTTTTTTACATTGATATTTGTGGCTTTTTTCATAGGAATTCAGAAATCAGAAGTTCTACCTATGATAAAAGGGACAATGATCAACCAAAGTGTAATATTGATTAATCAATTATACCATCCTTCATTTACAGCTCTATAGATTTCGAAATGCTATTAACGGTCCAGAAGATATAGTTATACCTGAGAAACCTGAGAATCGAAGAGTTACTGACAAAACATATACGATTACATTTATCGTTATTGCTTTAATATTGGTGAGTTGATCATTTTCTATTCGGTACCTAATATACTATTTTCTAAAACAAGTTGCAGAATGGGCTCCTATTCCAACACGAATGCGAATGCGAGTGTTGGAATTGCCTTCTGCAACGAGTATTAGACGATATTTTCTCTATTTCCGTCAATTTTTCTGAGATATTGTCGAAATTCAATGAAAAATTCAGATTATACATCTTAGTGACATTTGCATTGTATCTTGGCAGTTGGTGTGACTGTTAAGAAAATTGACAGATTACGGAATTTGAATATGAATCGTACGTTTCAAGTTTTGAAATAATTTATAATTACGCATTGAACTCGTCAATATTGTCTGACGAAATCGATTTAACGACACCAGAATTAAGAGAAATATGCGAATATAATGTCGCAAATCATTTCACTAAATCCAAAAATTATATTGACAATTTGACGTATGTAGAATTTTGATAGGATTGGTAGACAACCACAGAACGAGAAATATCACTGAAAACAATGATGTAATGAGTTTATTACAGCACTGTTTTCAGAGCTGTAATGAACTCATTACGATACTGAAATAGAGAATATATTATTTCAGGTCTGCTTCATAGGTTACACTTTCATTAAGGCTGATCTGCGAACCTTAATGGGGTATGATAGTTGTGGAAATTTCTGTGGCTACAAAAATGAGAAATATGATGAATGGAGTTGCACAGGCAAAGATTACACGAATGAGAAGTAAGTTTCCAACATACCAAATATTGTAACACTCTGATATTTATATCAAAAATAAAAAAAATATTGTCTCTCGAGCACTATTGAATGGTATAATACCCATGTGGTTTTGATGAATTCCTCGTTCGTTGAATTTATCCGTTGGAGAACCACAGAACGTTTGAAATGACATCTAAACAAACATAGAGGACTTTGCGATAGAAAAATTTCGTACACTCCCAATGTATACAAATAATGTTTTTATACAAAAATTATGAATTCGAAAAGGCACTTGTCAGTTGAAGTAAAACCAAAACCAAAAATACATTTCAGATATTTGAAGATAATTGATCGAACTTACAATACCCCAGAAGAGAGATTCTGTCTTGCACATTGTCCACCACCATCAGCTGAGTAAGTTTTTCATATGGTAGTTAATTTTACACTAACATTTATCCCATTCTATGAACCCAATAGAAAATTGCAGATACCTTTAGATTACCTGATTACCATTAGTTTCAGAAAGTAATTTTTTCCAATAATCACATAAAAAATTCCACACTTCAGTGGAATAGACACCAAAGAGAATGATGGAAAAATTTTGGTTCATCTGATAAATAAGTTGATAGCAAAATAGACTTTCAAATCAACCATTGTTTTTGGCAACAGCCATACTTTTGGAATATGATAAATGTTAGCTTTTTTTTGTTGCATGATGCTTGTTCATCAATTCCAAAATTATTCATTTCAGATATTCCTGTGCAGACAATACAGTTGTAAGTACAATAGTTCAAAATAAATAGAAGGAGGGGGAGTTTTATAGTTGTCAGTTAAACCAATAGATTGATCTCAAAGAATTGATGTTTTTAGATAAATTTAATAATACAAACGAAGTTATTACATTGTTGAATGTTTATTCCTAAATATTTAATTTACTTTGGTCTATGGAGGGCTTACAGTATTCATTTAGTTCCGTAACCTCAAAAAAATCCAACAGAATTCATAAAAAAATTTCTTCAATTATCGGTCAATTACCTACATTAATTTTTTAGGATCCAGACGATGATATAATTGCTGGATGGTGGGTCGTTTTGTTATCATTAATTATTTGCTGTGGTAAGTATTTTCATTCAGACAATACTTCGATAAATTCTAGTGAATCGAGTGAAAAATGTGTTTGGCAATTGCTTAAAGTGAAAAAATATTTATCAGTTACTCAATAAGTTTCCATAAGAAACGTTATAATTTATTGAAAATTGACTCTAGCCCTTAAATAGATAAAAATACCAAAAAAACTTTTCCAATCCGTCTTTTTTACTTCTTTAGACAGTTTATAAAATTTCCGAAAGAGGTTGCTACATTTTAATAAAATCTCTATACGCTCTATTAGAGATGACCTCACACACCGTCATTTCAGTTCTCCTGTCAGCGTTCGGAATCCGAACAAACAAATTGTCATTCAAATTAGTACGGTGTCGTTGAAGAAATTGGCTTATTTTGATAAATAAGATTGTTTAAGGAACGATTTTACTATTTATTGATAGACAGAAGGAACGAGATTAATGCCAGTAAGTTTGAACTTGAAGTTCAACTAATAAACACGGCCTTTTACAAAATCTGGGGAATAATACAGGATTCAAACTTACTGGTATTAACCTCGTTCCTTCTGTCTATCAATTAATACTGAAATCGTTCCTCAAATACTCTTATTTATGAAAATAAGCCAATTCCTTCAACGACACCGTGCTAATTTGAATGACAATTTATTTATTTGGATTCCGAACACTGACAGGAGAAACCAAAAATGGCGGTGTGTGACGTCACACTGATAAAGCGTATTCCTTATGGATGACCATTGGAGGTTCAAATTGATTTTGGCGTTGTCCTACTTTGTATTCTTTATGAGATGAAACTATTTTGTCTTTTTCAACACATGAAATCTCAATTACGGTATATTATTAATCTTGAAATCATTTCAGGATTATGTTTGGGTACAATCCTCCTTTTCAAGTATGCAGTTGCTACCCTTGTTTGGAGTCTTCTCATTGGTGGTCTAAGCGTCCTTGCAATAGCAGCTTTAGCATGCTGGTAAGTTTCACTCCACATGAATAATAATTAGTTAACCAACTAGTTTATTAGTCAGTTGATCACAATAGCGTAACCCATAGACAAACGTAGTATAACATTTATTCTCTATTTCAGTATCGTAATGAGTTCGTTACAGTTCTAAAAGCAGTGCTGTAATGAACTCATTACAGCATCGTTTTCAGTTGTATTTCTCTTAATTCTGGTGGTGTTCAATCGATTTCGTCAGACATAATTCACGAATTCAATGCGTAATAGTAAATTATTTCAAAATTGAAACGTACGATTCATATTCAAATTCCGTAATCTGTCAATTTTCGTAACAGTCACACCAACTGCCAAGAAACAATGCAAATGTCACTAAGATGTATAATCTGAATTTTTCGACAATATCTCATAAAAATTGACTGAAATAGAGAAAATATCGTCTAATACTCGTTGCAGAAGGCAATTTCAATACTCGCATTCGCATTCGTATTGGAATAGGACCACATTCTGCAACTTGCTTTGGAATAGGTATACTATTTTCTTTCTTTGTCTATTATTTAACCTTACTTGGGTCGTTTTGATGTTTTGTTGCCACCATAGTAGCGTTTCGATCGATTTTTGCATTATTTTGTTATTCGCTCGTGGTTAAGTGTAAGGAACCAGAATGTAGTATTTTATGGACTTTTTCGTTAACCATAGATATAAATTACTCAATGAAAGGTTATATGAAAAGGTTTCCTTAGCCGTTACGTCATAAACAGATGCCATGACACATGACATGAGCTGTTTCACGCTAGATTCAAATGCTTCTTCAGGTTCCGCTTCTAAGAAGTTGAGAATCATACTGGCCAAAAATTTGATAGAAAAAATGTTATAACTAACCTTAAAACTTAAGTTACTTGCCGAAATAAGAATTCTTTCTTGAAATAATAGACGTATTAAAGCAGGGAATTTCAAAATCATCTACCTTATTGTAGAGAGCTATTAGAGGTTTGCAAGCAGAAGACTTTTTACTTTCATACATCTTAATAAATATATCAACACTTATGTACTTGTATCATAATAAATGTAATTTTTTCTTGAAGGATAACCTACTTTAAAGAAAATGGAGATCCTTATTACGAAAATACAGCCCATGGTTATCTTTCGCTGGCAATTCTATTGACCTTTTTTGTCATAATAATGGGACTTTTTCTCACATGCTTCATCAAGAGAGTTAAACTTATTATTC
This sequence comes from Harmonia axyridis, assembly GCF_914767665.1. Taxonomy (NCBI): domain Eukaryota; kingdom Metazoa; phylum Arthropoda; class Insecta; order Coleoptera; family Coccinellidae; genus Harmonia; species Harmonia axyridis. The sequence continues at coordinate 3,435,129 of NC_059502.1, forward strand.
AACTGTTCGAAGAAGCTGCTAAAGCTGTTTTCGAAATACCTGGTTTGATCTATCTACCTATAATGGTGAGTGGTGAAGTTTATAGTGCAATTTATTAAAAAATTTACTCCAAGTTATTTTTTTGTCATCGAATAGAATACTTTTTTCATTTGCTTGATATCAAGTCAAGCTTAATACATTTCTTTGGATAACACCTGCCAAATGCTTTCTGGATCAAAAATATGGACCTCTTTGCCACCATGTATCACCATAGAACTTTAAAAGTCCACATAGATTTGACTTCTGCATTATCTCTATGTGTAAACAGTAGTCTCTTCTGTAAACATCGAAAATATAGGAGTGCATTAGCTTATGATAAATGAAAAAAGTGTTTTATTAGATATGAGTAATATATGGTTAAATTTAATCCGCAAGTTGAAGACCCACCCTGTATGTAAATGAATGAATATAACGAAGAACATTTTTTTTTCAGACTTTCGTAGCAGCAACCATTTCTGTTGTCATTTTCTTAACTCTAATCACATATATGAGTGCCGCAAGAACGCTTGTAGAAGTATCATCAAGTATGCCAATCGAGCTGGCATATGAGATCAACGGTGCCATGATATTTGCTATAATCTTGAATTGTTTCGTTTTTATCTGGATTTGGGTGTTTATGACTGGAGCTCAATATATGATCATCGCTGGCGCTATAGCTTCTTGGTTCTTCACAAGGTAGTTTTTCACAGTCTTTTCCTAATTGATTTTAGCTTATGATTACCTTGATATTCTGATTAGTACATAGGCGTTCAACTTTGCTTCCGCCGTTTGTTTTTCCGAATTTCGAGGCTTTATTGTAAAAAACTGGTTATACATTTATGATTCGAAGTATTGTCAATTGCTGGCCACTACTTTCTCCCATCTTTCGGGAAGCGTACGAATCCCGCATTGAAGAAACTGGTTATCTTTTGAAGCGATCCACGAATCGATCCAATTTTTTACTTCTTCACAAGACCGGAAGTGCTGATCAGCCAGGCCGTGAGTCATTGATCGGAACAAGGGATAGTCCGAGGTAGCAATGTCTGGAGAATCCAGCGGGTGGGGTAGAATTTCCCATTTCAACGTTTCCAAGTATGTCTTCACCACTTTCACAACATGGGGTCGAGCATTGTCATGCTGTAAAATCACTTTATCATGTATTGCGGCCGTTTTTCTTTCAATGCTAGGATCAAACACATTAATTGCATTCGATAACGATTGCCTGTGATTGTTTCAGTCGGTTTTAACAACTCATAATACACGACGCCGAGCTGGTCCCGCCAAATACTGAGCATGAACTTGGAACCGTAAATATTTGGTTTGGCCGTCGACGTGGAAACATAGCTGGGATATCCCCATGATTTTCTGCGCTTGGGATTATCGTAATTAACCCATTTTTCATCTCCAGTCACAATGCGATGAAGCAATCCCTTCCGTCTTTGCCTTGCAAGCAGCTGTTCACAAGCAAACTAACGCCGTTCAACATCTCTCGGCTTCAACTCGTAAGGCGCCTAATTTCCTTGTTTCTAAATCATGACTTTCAGGCGTTTTGAAATGGCTTGTTGCGTCACTCCCAAAGATCCTGCCAATTATTGTTGCGTTTGACACGAGTCTCGATCAAGTAATGCCTCCAATTCTGCGTCTTCGAAAACCTTCTCTCTTCGACGTCAAAATCACCGTTCTTGAAGCGTTAAAACCACTCTCGGCACGTTTTTTGATTAATAGGAGCCTCACCATAGGTATTTGAGAGCATTCGATGAGCTTCAATCGCAGATTCCTCCATATTGAAACAGAAAGAACTTTATGATGCAGATACAAATTGACTAATATTTCGATGGCGTTATGTTTACAAATACTTAAGCTTATTGTATGACTCCTATTTATTTCAACTGACATTTACCGTTAAAGAAATCTACTACAAAACGACGGGAGCAAAGTTTTACACCTTAATATATACCTACAGCTTTTACCAATTTTTTTTCATCTGGCATTTTCAAAAACTTCTATCTTTATTTTTTTAGGAATAAGTCTAACTTAGGTAGGCCATTGTGGATTTCCTTCATGGTATTCGTAAAGTTCCATTTGGGAACCGTATTCATCGGATCCTTGATAATTGCAGTTGTCATGTGCATCAAGGCTATACTGAAAGCCATGACAAACCGGAAAACACGTTGGATTATAAATTGCTGCTGCAATCCACTTATAGAGTTCTTGAAGCTGTTCTCCAAAAATAGTTACATTCAGACTGGTAGGCAATATTATTTGACATATTTTCAGTATTATCAATATTCTTTTGGGTCTAGATTTGAAGGAACAAGGTTCGTGAACAGAATAGTTGATCACAAAAATAGCAGATATCATTCTGCATCCTTATTGTACGAACCAAATAGAGATTGAAACACGTTCATATTTTAATAGTAAAGGATGTTTTTTTTTTTGAGCTATAGAACTTTAAATTGCAATAAAACAACGATGGATTATTCGATTGCATGAATTTTATTTATCCGCAAGATAATCTTGTGGCATTACATTTTAAATATGATTTCTGGCATATGACCGCCACGGCTGGCTCGGATGTAGTCCAATCTGGACGTCCAATTTTCGATGAATTTTTCCAACATTTGTGGCCGTATATCGGCAATAACACGGCGAATGTTGTCTTCCAAATGGTCAAGGGTTTGTGGCTTATCCGCATAGACCAATGACTTTACATAGCCCCACAGAAAGAAGTCTAGCTGTGTTAAATCACAAGATCTTGGAGGCCAATTCACAGGTCCATAGGCGGTCACCAAACGTGTCTTTCAATAAATCGATTGTGGCACGAGCTGTGTGACATGTTGCGCCGTCTTGTTGGAACCAAGCTCCTGGACATCATGGTTGTTCAATTCAGGAATGAAAAAGTTAGTATTCATGGCTCTATACCGATCACCATTGACTGTAACGTTCTGGCCATCATCGTTTTTGAAGAAGTACGGACCAATGATTCCACCAGCCCATAAAGCGCACCAAACAGTCAGTTTTTCTGGATGTGACGGTGTTTCGACATACACTTGAGGATTGGCTTCACTCCAAATGCGGCAGTTTTGTTTGTTGACATAGCCATTCAACCAGAAGTGCGCTTCATCTCCAAACAAAATAAAATGGACGTAGTGCGCGATACGTATTCCGCAGAGAACCATTATTTTCGAAATGAAATTGCACTATTTGCAAGTGTTGTTCAGGCGCGGGTCTATTCATGATGAATTGCCAAACCAAACTGAGAATAAATCACTTGACAGCTGTTAAATCGGTCGCCATCTTGAACAGTAATGCCAACTTAAAGTTATATACCTCGAAAAAAAACACCCTATACCTAATTGGTCAAAGAGTACCAGGCTTTCTGATTCCTAAGGAGTTACATATCGAACAAATGTCTCATCTGATAATGAGATGTTGATCAAGTTTCAGCGCTTAATACATTTTTTTCCAGCAATGCATGGTCAGCCATTCTTCAAATCCGGAAGACGAGCTTTGCAACTGTTAGTTTCGAATGCAGAAAATGTCATTGCCATCAACTCTATCGGAGATTTCGTCCTAGCCATGGCTCAAATTTTACTCATCATCGTTGGCACAGCTATAGCGTGTCTGATAGCTAAGGTGAATTATATGATCGAGCCGATAACAAAAAAAAAATTGTTTGCACGGACCAGCTTTCCAACTGAAGGTTGGCGAGTGATTTTAACGATGCTTATATTAGGCCAATTGAAAAGTCCCCGGTCTGATGCACAGATGGCGGTGCTAGTATTAAATCCATATGATTTATAATTAGTACCAATCTTCAAACGATACGAGTCAAAACTTGACAGCAGTCCGACCATTAGTTTGTGAGATATTGCGTTGTGAGTGTAGCTACTTTTGTTATTTGGAAAAATATGGAAAAAAAGAATTTCGTGTGTTGATAAAATATTGCTTTTTGAAAGGAAAACATACAGTTGAAGCAAAATCTTGGCTTGATGGAGAGTTTCCAGGGTCTGTACCAGGAAAATCAACCATCATTGATTGGTATTCTAAGTTTAAACGTGGTGAAATGAGCACCGAAGGCGGCAAACGCAGTGGACGCCTAAAAGAGGCTGTCACCGACGAAAAAATCAAAATATTCACAAAATAATTTTGAATGACCGTAAAGTGGAGTTGATCGAGATAGCAGACATTGTGAAGATACCATCTGAACGTGTACATCATATCATTCAGGAATATTTGTACATGAGAAAGCTGTGTGCAAAATGAGTGCCGCGCGAGCTCACAATCGATCAAAAGCAACAACGTCTTAATGATTCTGATCAGTGTTTGAAGCTGTTTAAGTGCAATAAACCTGAATTTTTGCGTCGATATGTGACAATGGTAGAAACATGGCTCCATTATTTCACTCCGGAGTCCAATCGGTAGACAACAGAGTGGACTGTATACGATAAATCGAATCCAAAGCGAGGAAAAACACAACAGTCAGCTGGCAAGGTTATTGCATCAGTAAGCTGTAATGCGCAAGGTTTAATATTCATAGATTACCTCCAAAAGAGCCAGATCATCAACAGCGTTTATTATATAGCGTTATTGGATCGTTTGAAGGATGAACTCGTTGAAAAACGGCCCCATTTAAAAAAAACAGGTGCTGTTTCATCAAAACAATGCGCCGTGTCACAAATCAATGAAAACAATGGCAAAATTGCATGAAGTGGGCTTCGAATTGCTTCTGCATCCACCGTATTCGCCAGATCTAGCCCCCAGAGACTTTTTCCTTTTCTCAGACCTCAACAAAATGCTCGCTTAGAAAGAAATTTAGCGCCAATGAAGAAGTAATCGCCGAAACTGAGGCCTATTTTGAAGCGAAAGACAAATCGTACTACAAAAATGGTATCGAAAAGTTGGAAGATCGCTATAATCGCTGTATCGCCCTCGAAGGCAACTATGTTGAATAATAAAATCGAATTGTGTCAAAAAAAAAAATGTGTTTCACTATGGTAGACCGGGGACTTTTCAATTGGCCTGTTATATTGAACCAAATTTAATTTCTTTATTCTTTCTTAGAAAATTGCAATTTCATTTTTGATTCATTGAAGTATCATGCATAACTCCACAAATGATTTTACATATTTCGTTTTAGGCAACAGGAAATGAACAATGGGCTATCATTGGTTCCCTTTGTTTCTGTCTTATAACATACATGGTTATATCATTCTTCGGCATATTCGAAGTGAGTAGACGCAAGATATTTCATTTTTTTCAGCTTGCTCTAAATATCTCAAACTTCTCAGTAAAACATTCATCCAAAAAATTTCGTTGAACTTTTTAGAAAGAAAAATCCATATCTATATTCGTATCCTACAAGTTCAGCTTAAGATAAGGTCATTATCTGAATGGATGAACGCTTTTACAGGGTGAATTCAAAAATAAATGAGTAGATGAGCAATCGTAAAAAACATCCTGACAATAGTTCTTCTCCCATTTCCTTTTCCTTTTAAATATCTTTCGGTTTTGTGAGTCTTCTTCTCATCAAATGTAACTTAATTTTTTTAGGCAACGATAGATTCAATCTTCATGTGCTTCTGTGAAGATTCTTTACTTAATGATGGCATGGCCAGGCCTTATTTCATGAGCAAGGAGCTACGTAAGATAATAGAAAAGAGCAAGGGTCTCGTTCCTGATAAGAAAAACTGAACAAAAATCACATTTAATTTATTATCCAATAATAAGAGTAAGATGTATAAAATATTTAAAATATGTTTTAGACGTCTTGGATTAGATGAATTTTTGAAATATTTTTGTATTGATTGAAAAATGGCTGCGAATAAACTCTTTTCTATGTTTTAATTTTGTCATTATAACCAATTTTAATTCTTATTAGAAAACCCTTTATTGAAATCGAGTAATTGTATGAGGGATATCAAAATGATTCCCGGCTCAACTAAGTGATATATAATGTTATTAGAATGAAATATTGCTGTACATCTTTTCGCATCACACATTAACATAAATCAAAAATTAATTCTTTGATTTTTTTTACTACCTATATTTGGACTAACCGACTAAAATTGAATAGCTAAAATCTCAATATTATGGATTTGCATTATATTACACAAATATCTGGTAAAATAAAAGTTCTGCAAGTTGTTGGCCGCATGTGTTAATTCAGTTCCCAAGCTGGTAGAGTCGGTTTTTCACATTTTGCCAGTTTTTCGAAAATATCTGTTAAGTTGTCACCACTTTGTGCTGCTAGTTTCCTTAAAAACAGCAGGAATTGTTGAAAATCCATCCGTCGAGTGCTGTGAAAACTCAAGTTAAAGAAATTAGTCTGAAAAATGTGATGTAATTCAAAGGAAGAAAAAGTACAAAAAATATTGAATGAAATTCCTAAAAATAAATATTTTCCTTCATTTGTAAAATTCTAATTATGAAATCAGAAATTGGAGAAAAATGTTATTCAAATTCTGAAAATTCTGAAATTATTCATCAGAAATATAATATATCAATACTTACCCGAATTTAAGGAAAAGAATTCCAGTATCTGTTGTAGTTATTCGATTCATGTCTAAAATTCTAGCTTGCTCTAACCACAAATCTAGCTGTTTCAAACTAATCCCATTGGTGTCATTTTCTTTGCTTTTATATTCGGAAAACTCAATGAATTTGGTTCTTAAATTGGTTTCGTTCTGATTTTCCATTGACATTAGGTATTTGTTGCTTAGCAATGCAACATTTTGAGCAAAGTATTGATAAAACTGATAAAATTAATAAAACTTGCATAAAGTGTGACAAATTCTTCTTTACAAGTCTTCATTATTATTCAAGGAATGAAAAGTTATTATTTTTCTATGATTTGGGATATTCTACATAATAGGATTGAATGAGTTCTATGGTTCTCAATCAATATGAAATATCCTTCTGATCAAACATAAATTTAAAAATCAGTATCAAAATAACGAAAAATTTAATGGGCATCGTATGATTGAAAGATTTAAAAAATTGTGTAAATAATAAACTTCGTCTGATTTAACTGGGGCTGAGGAAGAAGAAGAAAATCTAATAACCCTCTGAATCACAGAATATTTTTCAGAGCATAGAATGATTTGTTTCGAATATTTTGGTTATTTGTAGGGAGAGTCAAAGAATAGCATTTGTTTCCAATAAAAATGTAAATTTCAAAAAGAAGAATTGTTATTTTTGTATAACTTTTCGTTTCTTGGGAACAATTTTTCCAACGAAGTGTTGAAGTAACTCTATGTTTTCATTGCCAGACATTTTTCAGGATGATTGAGTAAGTACATAAAATTATATGAATGAAGATTTGGATAGACGCTCGAAAGATTCTGATTTCAAGTCAGTTCTTCCTCAATTTTTGGGTTTTAAATAACATTTATAAACATGAAAAAGTTTCTAGGGTTATAATTATAAATAATAAAGAAAAATTCTGCCTCACATCGTTTATTTATATCTTTTAGTAATCAATTAATCATTCGAAGCTATTTATAAATTTATGAATGAAGTGAATTGGTATGCAGATATTATACGAAAAACCTTTAAAGATGGCTCAAGTTGTTTGTATCTGGCTCAAACATTCAAAAAATGTTTTCCTCATAATCAAAATGAAATTCATCAGAAATATTTCAATTTTCTATCGAAATGAATTACAGAAATTACCTAATAAATATAACTCATTACAAACTGATAAGTTATCGGTTTAATCTGATAGTCCATCAATAAGACAACACACAATTAGAATCGACAATTCTATCCTGAAAAAATTCAAAGTAGAAACACGAAATCAAGGAAGTATACCCACCAGTGCGCAAAATCGTAAAATTCGCAAATGTGTACTGAATCATTATTTCGAAGAACGCTAGATAGTTGAGTGATCCAAGAGAAATTCTCTGAATATTTTGTTTGTAAACACTCCACAGGTGACTACAGAACAAGGATATCTATCTAATACTGGAAATTTTTTAAGAAAACCGCATCGCTTCAAAAAATGTAAGTTTAACTGAATAATCTAGTAATTTAATTTTCCGTGATTATAAAATAGAGAAAATCGAAAGGTTGTCAATATTTTTTCATATAAAACTGACAGTGCCCTGAAAAACTGTATTGCTTCTAAAGATTCCTGAGATATATTCCCAAAAATTTGAATATGATGTTCATAGTGTTTTCACGATATATGAGACATCTTCTTCCCCTTGCTAAAATTAAGATTTTGCAGAAAAAGGGAAAAAAATTCGCACCAACCCATGTATACATTTCGAAAAAAATTAAAATAAGCTAATACATTAAAAAACTTCTCTAATATATATTTCTTCTGCGGAATTTTTCCCATTTATTCGATAAAACTGAATCCATTTCAAGGTATACCTATATTTTCTTCGAATCTTTTGTGCCCTCGTTGCGTGAATCGATTATTTTGCGCATGTTGAGTCCTAACATCAAGAGCGTGTGAAAATTCTACGTATAATTTTAGGAATGGCATCATTCATCTGTTTATCAAAATGTATTGCTGGCGTTTCTATTTTCATAGATACGAATTCTGGAATAAATATTTGTATTATTATAGCTTTATTTTAGGATTGTTGGAAAACTATTGAGGAATTTTCAGAATTTCCTTATATTACCTTTCATTTTTTCACTTCCGAAATCAATAATGATATCATTGCTAACTTTGTGTATTTACAAAAACAAATATTACCTCATATTTAGTTGAATTATAATTATGAAGAAAGCTTTTTGTTGTTGGATATTTATTGAACAAAAAAACCTTGAATAATTCGTAGATTAGAATGAGATTCACACCTATGTGTAATTTCTATTTATAGACATCATTTTCAGCATTAAATATTTAGTACCTATTTAGGTAGATAGTTGATATCATTCAAACAAGTACTAAGACCACAGCAAAGTTTTCTTGAGTAAAGATAAAGAGAATTTTTTTTTCGAGTTTTATAAATAACGTCATATTTTGGAATATTTGAGAACATTTTTTTTGTGAATAGGAAAAATATAATCGAAACATTTCCAGCCAAACTCTTCCAAATTCGCTACTAACTGAAAGCATCTCGAATACTATAAGACTTAAAGAAAAAACTTCAAGGATCGTTTTAGAGATATAGAGGAGTGTTTGTGTTTTTTAAATAGAACATCCTATGATGAATGACTTGATTTCAATTATACAATAGACACAAAATGAATTAAATCTCGAAATAAATGAAAAAAAAATTATATTGTTTAGTGTTTCATCAAAAGAACGAAGCTCAAAAACTCAATATTTTTGAAACGGATGGCATTTTTGAAAAACGGTAAAGGAATGCTTTTCGACAAAAAAAGCAGCCTTCAAAACTATATGATGTTCCAATTAAAAAACACCAACTCTCCTCCATATCTCATATAAACCATAAAAATCACTAAGAAAAAAGTTTTAGAAATTTTTGAAATATCTCTAAGAGAAACCAAGATATAGCGAAATATTTGAACAGTCATTTTTCAGAAAACGCCCTGTAATTTGGGTAAAAACGATATTTCTATGATCCGCTTTGTGATATCTTATTATTTTGGAAAAAAAATTGGGAGTCCTTGAAGATTTTTTCTCTTTGTCTTATGAAGGGTGTTTTTTTAGAGCTATAGAACTTTAAATGGCGATAAAACAACGATGGATTATTCAATTGACATGAATTTTATTTATCCGCAAGATAATCTTGTGGCATTACATTTTAAATATGATTTCTGGCATATGACCGCCACGGCTGGCTCGGATGTACTCCAATCTGGACGTCCAATTTTCGATGACTTTTCTCAACATTTGTGGCCGTATATCGGCAATAACACGGCGAATGTTGTCTTCCAAATGGTCAAGGGTTTGTGGCTTATCCGCATAGACCAATGACTTTACATAGCTTCACAGGCCAATTCACAGGTCCAAAACGTGAAATTAGGCGGTAACCAAACGTGTCTTTCAATAAATCGATTGTGGCACGAGCTGTGTGACATGTTGCGCCGTCTTGTTGTAACCACAGCTCCTGGACATCATGGTTGTTCAATTCAGGAATGAAAAAGTTAGTAATCATGGCTCTATACCGATCACCATTGACTGTAACGTTCTGGCCATCATCGTTTTTGAAGAAGTACGGATCAATGATTCCACCAGCCCATAAAGCGCATCAAATAGTCAGTTTTTCTGGATGTAACGTTGTTTCGACATACACTTGAGGATAAGCTTCACGCCAAATGCGACAATTTTGTTTGTTGACGTAGCCATTCAACCAGAAGTGCGCTTCATCGCTAAACAAAATAAAATGGACCTAGTGCGCGATACGTATTCCGCACAGAACCATTATTTTCGAAATAAAATTGCACTATTTGCAAGCGTTGTTCAGACGTGAGTCTATTCATGATGAATTGCCAAACCAAACTGAGAATAAATCACTTGACAGCTGTTAAATCGGTCGCCATCTTGAACAGTAATGCCAACTTAAAGATATATACCTCGAAAAAAACACCCGTTAGTTCTCGAAATGCTTTCAGTGACCATCGAATTTGGGACACCCTGTACTTCTAATGTCAATCAACGAAATCAATCGAGGTATCCAGGTCTCAAACGAAATCAATCACATAACACATTCTTCTTCTTCTTTTAGAACCATGACCGACCAAACAGCAGATAACCAGGCGGAGCAAAGACTCGCAGATTTGAAGCTTGAAAACGGTCCAGCAACTCCAGAACCTCCAAAATCCGAGACTCCACAACCACCTGCAGCAAATGGAACAGCAGAAACGGCAAGTTTCTCGGATAAGTTCAAAACCTTCGCCAAGTTCGGTGATCCTAAATCTGACGGGAAACAGATAACCCTTTCCAACAGTGACAAGTGGATGAAGCAGGCAAAAGTGATAGATGGAAAGAAGATAACCACGACAGACACTGGTATATATTTCAAGAAGTTGAAGAGCCAGAAAGTTGGAATAGCCGATTACAACAAGTTCTTGGACGATCTGGCCAAAGCGAAGAAGATGGGAGTGGAGGAGATCAAAAATAAAATGGCGGGGTGTGGATCGCCAAGTCATCATGGGGTTGGGGTAAGTTAAAGAAAAATTGGATGAGCTATAAGATTAATTAATTTAGATCCAAGATCCTTCGCGGAATATAGATAAAGTGTTTTGGTTGACGAAATAGGTCTTTTATATAGTCCATTAGTTCATAGTAAGATGCATAGAAAACCTGGTGTGTCTACTTATTCCTGTTAAACTTTCAGACAAAACGGGAGATTTTACAGATTTATACCTATATACTTGATTTCAAGGGATCACGTCTTTTTCAGATGGCGCATACATCGTTTATATTTGACATTTCTCTCGATTCTCGGCTCTCCTGACCTTTGAGTATAGAACAACAATATTCTATATTCTATGCTTGTAACACTCTTCTATACTCTGTCATTATATCCCATTCATTTAATCAAAAGTTCGATGTTAACTGAATTGTAGTTTATTGTGAAAGTTTGTAAAATCTAAAATCAGTATTTCATTTTCAAACGGCGCCAGGCAGATAGCGGGAATTCGAAAATTACAGAAGATTGCCACCTTACAGAACTCTGGTGAAGCAGAACACCAAAGTCTGAAACAGAATCGAATCAGTACACACACCAAGGATTCTATGCATCTTAGTTCATAGTTCTTCCAAAAGTTCTATGGTTCACGAATTAGTTCTCCATAGAGTTCGTTAGTTCAAGAATTTACCTCCTCTCCAGCTTCCACTTTATTTGCAAATTTGTTTTTTATGGATATAGGGTATTGGTTGGCGAACTATTTACTTATAGAGTTAGATAGTTCAAAAGCTAGCATGCTGAGGGCATGTCCAATATTCTTTTTCCGTGCTAGTTCAAAGTTGATAACTCGCGAGCTAGTTCTTTTATAAATGACATCAGTTCAAAGCCTAGTTCAATTGATTTCTATTGAGACGTTCAATTCGCACTGCCTGGCACTTTGAGTTGAAGAAGTTCATGATAATTCCATATTTTCAAAGGTGAGCTCTTTGAGGAAGTGTTAGTTTTTGAAATGGTTCTCTTATAAAGCTTATTAATTCGCAAAATAGTTCTTATGAAGAAACTAGTTTTTGAATCGATATTTGAAGAACTATTTCTTCTAATGGACTTCTTTAGTTAAGGTATTAGTTATGATGGATTTATGCACCAGTCCTAAGAACTAAGACTAAACCTAAGAACTAAGAATTGAACGCTAACAAATCAATGAGGGCGTTTATGCACGTTTCCTAAGAACTAACAACTAATCGTGGATTTATGCACCGTACCTTAGTTAACAGTTGGCCTGCTAGTGTAGTAGGATTTATGCACCGTACCTAAGAACTAAGGACTAAGAACTAAGGACTAAGAACTAAACCTAAGAATTCAGTGGCGTTTATGCACTCTCTTGTTAGTTCTTAGTTAATGGTGGATTTATGCACCGTACCTAAGAACTAAGGACTATGAACTAAGAACTAAACCTAAGAATTCAGTGGCGTTTATGCACTCTCTTGTTAGTTCTTAGTTAAGGCATGCGCGCGTGCTCGAACTACTTTCTATTTGTTCTATACTTTGATGTTTGACATTGATATTTATTGTGAAATAATCAAATTTAATTTTTTCAAATATACCTAATACTTTTCATCGATAAACACGAATAAAGAACATAAAATGATAGAAACTGGTACTCGTTAATATTGAAATTCTATGCGGCGCACGTGCACTTCTATATTTTACCTGAGCCCTTAGTTCTTAGTTAACAGTTGGCCTGTTAGTGTTAGTTCTTAGTTCTTAGAAAACGTGCATAAACGCCCTCATTGATTTGTTAGCGTTCAATTCTTAGGTCTTAGTTCTTAGGTTTAGTCTTAGTTCTTAGGACTGGTGCATAAATCCACCATTAGTCTACCTAGTTTTTTATGAAGTTCATTATTCTGAGGTGTTTGTCATTTCTCGAACTTGATACTTCATTAATAGAAGATAGAAGGAATACGAAACTAAATGAGTATAGAAACAATAATTCTCAAAAAAAAACATTATTATGATTGTTAATATTTTCATAATTTAAATTGGGTATACATAGATGTTGTTATATTTTTTTTCAGGCAGTGAAGGCCACAAGTACTGTTGAACGACTGACCGACACTTCGAAGTACACAGGATCACACAAACAACGATTCGACGAAACAGGAAAAGGCAAAGGCATAACCGGAAGGAAAGATATGCCAGACACTTCCGGTTATGTGCAAGGATTCACCAAAAAGAATTAAGGATGAGAGAGGAAAATGAATGGAAGAGTTGTTTATACTCATTTCAAGTTGATGAGATTAATAAAAAAACCGATATTTTGATTCGTACTCGAGAAATGTGAAAATAGATGCAGATAAAAATGATATTAAATTTTAATTATTGAAAAAAAAATTTTGAACATGACCAAGAAATAGTTCATTGATGATAACAAATATTTTTTGTACTTAACTGATTTATTTAAAAGGAAAGAATGTATTCTGAATTTCTTCCATAATAATATGAGGATTTTTTCTTGGATTAGATCATTGTCCCTAGAAGATTTTCTTTATTTTGGGTATTTATAAAGTTGGCGATGTATAGAATATAAGTTTATATTATAAATAAAGAACATTTATATTTCTCATTCCATGCTGAGTAGTAACCTGCAATCAGTTCATTCCTAACACAGCCTAAAACTGAGATATTCCCAATTTCGCAGAAAAATTGTGCTTTAAATATATAGAAACACTTTTCTGCTGAAAATCGACGCTAAATTCGGCATCTACGATCCAAAACCCCACAATTAACGCACGAAGTATATTCAAAGTCTATTAGAATTAGTAACACTAGAATTATGTCAGTTCTTCTGGAAAAAACCAAATATTTAAATCATTCAGGAATTCGTCTATAAGCCATCTATACGCATTTTACTGAACTAATTTTCCGTGGCCAAACATGGATAGAATCCTGTAATATATACATCCTTAATAAAACCGGGTTCTAGCTACTCTTCCTAGATGTCACCATTGAGTATAATCCAAAAATTCCGAATGCTATGATTGGAAATATTTTACTAAAAGAATTTATGGTCAGATTTACTTCAAAATTTAACATCATAAGGAAATCTCGATGCTTATTAACAAATTGCAATCAGGTAATTCCTAAGACAACTCTGAACCGCGATAACTGGCCATTTTGTGGGACTTTTTGAAAAAAACAGGGCCTCGGTGGAACTTCAAAATTTGATATTATGAAGATTTTTCGATTCTGAATACTAACCTAACATCGGTCTCTTTCTAAATCACCACAAAGCTGAGATACTGCCAATTTTGTAAAAAAATAGTGCTTTGAACGTATAGAAAAATTTTTCCGATTGGAATCGATGCCTAATTTGTAATCTACATCCCTCGAAACCCACCAAATACTCTCGGTCTATTTTTTCGGAAAAACCAAGACTATAACCTTGGATATTTTTTCGCCAAAAAAGGTTTCGGGTTCCGATCGACTTCAAAACTTGATATTATGAAGAATTTTTCATGCTGAAATCGTATTTGCAATCTATTCCTCCTTAGAAGTCCCCAAAATTGAATTATTTCGAATTTTGTGGAGAAATTTTCAAAGAGGTTTGGTCTGCCCTCTGGTGGGCAAAATTTGAAGCTTGTAAAATGGGTATTGCTGCCCCACAAGTAAGACATTTCAGTTGTGTGAAAACTATGCTTTTAAGGTGTAGAAAAATTATTCTGGCGAGAATCGATGCCTTATTCGGAATCTACGACACCGAAATGTTATAATATGTTCGTATTCGATCGGTCGATTTTTTCGAAAAAAACAAGGCTATAACCTTGAATATTTTTTCGCCAAAAAATGTTTCGGATTCCGATCGACTTCAAAACTTGATATAATGAAGAATTTCTCATGCTGAACTCCTATTTGCAGTCAGTTCTTCCCTAGAAGCCCCCAAAATAGAAATATTTCGAATTTTGTGGAAACATTTTTGACAGGGGTTTGGTCTGCCCTCTGGTGGGCAAAATTTGAAGCTTGTAAAATGGGTATTGCTGCCGCACAAGTAAGACATTTCAGTTGTGTGAAAACTATGCTTTTAAGATGTAGAAAAATTATTCTGGCGAGAATCGATACCCAATTCAGTTATTTCGAATTTTGTAAGACATATGTTGTTAGAATTGATGAACTAGCGCTCAAAAGCTGTTGACTTCATATCAGTCCTTCCATTATGTTTTTTCCAATTTCTTCTTGAATTTTTGAAGAGTCTCAGGACGCTAGCATTTTTGTTAATCTTTATAAGCAAGATTTCTGTTCCTATTCAGGAAATCGAGTAAATCCATGAAAAAAATACCAAATAAAAATCTAAGTGAAATATGTATAACTTTATTGTATATTGAAACATATAATATCAAACCATTCAAAAACAGCATACTCATGATTATCAAAATACATGATCAAAAAAGATTTCAATCTCGCAACAATATAATCGAATATAAAATATATGTGCCTAAACAACAATTATATAAACGGTTTTAAATCACCTTGTGCTTGTGATATCTAACGCTTATCTATAAACAGAAACTGAGGCAGTTTTCGGAATTTTTTTTTATCAAAACAGGTAAATATATCTCTATATCGGTTAGTTTGTGTTGAAGTGCTTTTAGGTCCTTCAGAACGCTGTAAACGTCTATTCGTTCAGGATGGTTGTTCGAACTATAGCCTCAGCAACAGAGTAGGGATCACAGTTGGACGCAGGCCTTCTGTCTTCCAAATAACCCTTCCTGTCTTCAGCACAACCACGAGGTATACGTATACTGGCACCACGATTGGCAACACCTATAAAAAAAAAGTTTGATGGTTAATGAAGAAATATTTGATGGAAAACACAAACTAAAAATATGGGTGAAACAAATAGTCTCTTGATATACTCAGTGTTACACCAAAAAAGAAGTCAGTAATGAAGAAATATTTGATGGAAAACACAAACTAAAAATATGGTTGAAACAAATAGTCTCTTCATATACTCAGTGTTACACCAAAAAAGAAGTCAGTAATGAAGAAATATTTGATGGAAAACACAAACTAAAAATATGGGTGAAACAAATAGTCTCTTGATATACTCAGTGTTACACCAAAAAAGAAGTTACTTTCTAGCTAATATAGGGTGCACCACGGCTGAATCCCACATTTCAAAAAATCATAGTGAAGGAACAGAAGGTCCTAGAAGGATGGATTTAGTCTGGATTGAAGGACTGGAAAGGGTAGTTTCCCTTCTAATCTTATCCAATGACCGATACTGTGACATCATGGAGGATTTTAGCGCCCAAAAACCAAGGATTCTACTATTCTCTAATAAATACTCTTTGACCTTGTGCTCTCTTTGCAAGAGAAGCTTCAATGGCCCCCTCGTTTTCCAGATTCAGCAGTGGCGTACCCTGTGTGTTTTGGTGAGACTCGTTTGTTCCTCGTATTTTTTTAACCTTTTTCAACGAATACTGCCAACTTACCAGCACTAAAATCGTGAATGGAAGAGGTTTCATGCTTTCCAGTGAGACGTCTTTCGTTGTCTTTTCCTTTCTTGGGGTCATAGACCTGGATATGTCTGAGATGCGTTCTGCTCAATTTGTCGATGGCTTTCTCGATTTCTCTGTTGGAAAATTGTATCTATTAATTGATGATCCATTATAATGAAGATCTCCCCCTGCGTTTTTAATTTGTGAAGGGGATTTTTTGCCAGACTGTCTTTATAAAACTTACATGATTCCATTATCTTCCCTCATGGCCTTGGTGGAAAAGTTTGTATGGGCACCTGCACCGTTCCAGTCTCCCTCCATTGGCTTAGGATCGAAGGTCACCACTACACCAAAATCTTCGGCGACTCTGTGCAAGATGTACCTAGACATCCAGAGTTCATCACCTATGGAGATGCCTTCGCAGGGTCCAACTTGGTATTCCCACTGGAAGAGAAACAGTTCAACTAAGAAATTTATAAGAAGCTACACTGCGCAAAAAAATTAACGCACATTATGGAAATCTCAAATTTATTCTACAACTGAAGGTGTTCTCAATGATAATTATTTTTATCAGAATTATGCATGCATATCTTATCCACTTTCAACGTTTTTCTTCAATACAGATGTTTTTTCCCAGCAGGAATAAAAAAAGATGAGATAATCAGATTTTGAATGTATTGGTTCCATTCTGAAATCAGTTGTTCTCGATCAATTCTAGTGATCAATAGTTTTTCTTTCGTTTGATTTTCACACTCGATCGCTATGCATCGAGAAACACGAAATTTGACCCAAGAGGAATGTGCCCAAGCGATAGTTTTGCGAGAAGAAGGGTGGACATACACAAGAATTGCAGAAAGGTTTGGAGTTTCCCATACAAGTGTGTCCAGAATGTTGCAGCAATTCAGAGAGACAGATATGAATGTCCGAAGACCAGGACAGGGTAGACCACGGGTAACAACTGCCATTCAAGAACGTTACTTGAGAGTTTCTTCGTTGAGACAACGGTTTGTAACCTCTCGCCTCCTTCAAAATCAGCTTGAGCAAACTCATAGGGTGCAAATTAGCACTCAGACAATAAGAAATCGCCTCAGAGAATATGATTTAAGGCCTCGTGTCGCGGCAAGAGGCCCAGTTCTTACCCCAGCCCATCGAAGGGCGCGTTTGGATTTTGCGAGAGAGCATATCCATTGGGAAGAGGCTGATTGGGAAAGAGTTCTAGACAAAAACTTATAAGAAGCTATTCAGAAAATGCCAAATTCTCTAGCCATGTAGCCACTTAGATTAACTCTGGTTGTGATGCTTACAATTAGAAGTCACTATTGAAAAACAACTGGAGCTAAAACTTAACGATAAAAAAACTTTCTTTTATTATGTTCAGATTGAGATAGTGCCAAGAAAATAAATGGATCCTATTATCGAGCTAGGAAGCTAGCGAAAAGAAAATTAAATAAAGAAGACGTAAAGCTTTGGTGGGGTTAGACACCTGGATGGACGATCTCTTACCTGTGCAGGCATAACCTCAGCGTTGGTACCAGAAACGTTGATGCCGGCGTAAAGGCAGGCTCTATAGTGAGCCTCAACAATGTCTCTGGCATAGACTTTGTCGGCTCCAACGCCGCAGTAGTAAGGTCCTTGGGGACCTGGGAAGCCGTTCTTTGGCCAGCCCAAAGGTCTCTTATCCATGTCGAGGAGTGTGTATTCCTGTTCGATTCCAAACCATGGTTTCGAGTCTTTAGCTGCTTCCATGGCTTGCGCGCAGGTGTGACGTTTGTTGGTTTCTGGTGGAGTAAGAAAAAAATAGAATAGAATAGAAATAGATGGAAGCCTTCTGGCTGTGGTATTTTAGGGATCATCTTATGTGTAGGTCATCATTTCAACATTAAAGAGAGTAATGGTGGATTTATGCACCGTACCTAAGAACTAAGGACTAAGAATTATGAACTAAGAACTAAACCTAAGAATTCAGTGGCGTTTATGCACTCTCTTGTTAGTTCTTAGTTAAGGCATGCGCACGTGCTCGAACTACTTTCTATTTGTTCTATACTTTGATGTTTGACATTGATACTTATTGTGAAAAAATTAAATTTAATTTTTTCAAATACTCCTAATACTTATCATCGATAAACACGAATAAAGAACAGAAAATGGTAGAAACTGGTATTCGTTAATATTGAAATTCTATGCGACGCACGTGCACTTCTATATTTCACCTGAGCCCTTAGTTCTTAGTTAACAGTTGGCCTGCTAGTGTTATTTCTTAGTTCTTAGGAAACGTGCATAAACACCCTCATTGATTTGTTAGCGTTCAATTCTTAGTTCTAAGTTCTTAGGTTTAGTCTTAGTTCCTAGGACTGGTGCATAAATCCACCATAACTGACAGTAGACGTCAGGTCTTAGAGGTTATGGGAGTTTGACAATAGACGTCAATTTAAAAAATTCACGTTGGCATTTCTTGTAGGGCAGCGTCTGTTGTACATCATTTTTCAAATAACACTCACCACATGGCTTCTTGTTGTACTTGTAGGTCTCGCACATAATTAATCTGTTGTTACCCCTGAGGAAAGGATCCTTGAAGATGGCTACTGGATAAAGGTAGACATCAGAATTATGGCCTTCAGCTTGGCCTGTCGAACTTCCATCAAAATTCCAAATAGGTAATTCTGAAAAATGAATTGATTAATGAGTACATGATAAAATTAGTTGTTTTTTCAAAGTTTTTGCAAATATTTCAATCATATTACTTCATGCTTTTAAAACGATCAGGATGGCACATCCTGTAACCAATAACCAAGCAATAAAAAAGAGGTAGGTAACGATGTTTCGATATATTAAAACGAATCAATCGGTTTCATCATAGGATCCTTCTCTTTTCTGTAAATACCAAAAAAAGTTATAGGTCAGGATAATTTTCAATTCATTATTTAGAAATTTCCATACATATTAATGAAGTATGACGACACTAATAAATTGACGAATTATCGATAAAAGGATTCTTTGAAGAAGGGTCATCGGAAATTGACGTAGATAACTTTTGTAATATCTCTTTGAAAATACGCTTTCGTCATAGGGGATTGGAGAATCTCAATAAATAATTGACATTATCAGTTCGATTATTACTCAACTGTGAAGATACTACGAGTAAGAAATAGTTACTTAATCTTCTCGAATGGAATGTTCTCACATGTCTATCAAATGCATAAAGTGAAAAACTGGATATCGTAAGTATTACTGGATTTCAATGACATATATGTTCGAAGGAACTGTATCTGTTTCTTATGTCTTAAGGCTCATACATCATCGAAATGTAAGCTCAACCGAAAATATTGCTGCTGTAAGTGAAAGTGTTGAAGAAGATACGAATTTATCCGGTGCGCACAACATTTGGGCCTCTCTTACGGCACACTATGGCGTATTTTGCATCTGTATTTGCACCTCCATCCTCAAAAGATGCAGTTGACATAAAAACTGAAGCCAAACTAAACATATGCCGATTAGGTACTTGAACAACAACGTCTAAATGACGATCTTTCGCATCGAAGAGTGTCCTTGAGAATGTTTTCTGTTAGTCTTATAGTTTTCGAGATGCTACGATAAGAATCGAATTTGGGGTACCCTATACACCATGTAAAGTTATCGAGTGCACTCCCCTGTAGGTTTTTCGTATTCTAGACTTCCAGAATTGAAACTTCTTGAAAATTCACTGACAGAAATCTGGGACCTGCGCATTCACCAATTTGTCATCCAATTGAGTCACATTCTTACCTTCTGGTTTAGATGGTACAAAATCCAAAGTGCGGGTTTTTCCTCTAACTCCTTCACCAGATCCATCCACCCAAATGTATGTTGCTTGCACTTTACCATCAGGAATTGGGAGTGTCATGTAATTGTGTAACACTGCCTTATTTAAGACAGCGTTAGGTGAACTTTCCAACGTATGGTTAGGCATGGTGAACTGAAAAACAAAGAGAAATTTCGTTATTTCACTCCTGAGATTGGTCCAGATGCATGACCCTCAAATTCTCCAGAACTCAGTTCACTTGATCAATTTTAAATATAATTTATACCGATGGGAACTGGAGACGATATTTCTTTGGGAAATTGAAAACGTTCTAAATACCTGCCTCTTTTACTGTTTAATGCGTTGCTTATTCCAAAAATGTGATCATATACAGGGTGTTAAATAAGTTGGGACGCCCGGTATAGAACATTGAGATATGAAGTAAGGCTTCAGATACTGAATATAAAGGGTGTTTTTTTTAGAGCTATAGAACTTTAAGTTGCAATGAAACAACGATGGATTATTCGATTGACATGAATTTTATTTATCCGTAAGATAATCTTGTGGCATTACATTTTAAATAATATGATTTCTGGCATATGACCGCCACGGCTGGCTCGGGTGTAGTCCAATCTGGACGTCCAATTTTCGATGACTTTTCCCCAAGATTTGTGGCCGTATATCGGCAATAACACGGCGAATGTTGTCTTCCCAATGGTCAAGGGTTTGTGGCTTATCCGCATAGACCAATGACTTTACATAGCCCCACAGAAAGTAGTCTAGCGGTGTTAAATCACAAGATCTTGGAGGCCAATTCACAGGTCCAAAACGTGGAATTAGGCGGTCACCAAACGTGTCTTTCAATAAATCGATTGTGGCACGAGCTGTGTGACATGTTGCGCCGTCTTGTTGGAACAACAGCTCCTGAACATCATGGTTGTTCAATTCAGGAATGAAAAAGTTAGTAATCATGGCTCTATACCGATCACCATTGACTGTAACCTTCTGGCCATCATCGTTTTTGAAGAAGTACGGAACAATGATTCCACCAGCCCATAAAGCGCACCAAACAGTCAGTTTTTCTGGATGTAACGATGTTTCGACATACACTTGAGGATAAGCTTCACTCCAAATGCGGCAGTTTTGTTTGTTGACGTAGCCATTCAATCAGAAGCTTCATCGCTAAAAAAAATAAAATGGACGTAGTGCGCGATACGTATTCCGCACAGAACCATTATTTTCGAAATAAAATTGCACTATTTGCGAGCGTTGCTCAGGCGTGAGTCTATTCATGATGAATTGCCAAACCAAACTGAGAATAAATCATTTGACAGCTGTTAAATCGGTCGCCATCTTGAACAGTAATGCCAACTTAAAGTTATATACCTCGAAAAAAACACCCTATATTTCTTTGGGAAATTGAAAACATTCTAAATACCTGCCTCATTTACAGGTTAATGCGTTGCTCATTCCAAAAATGTGATTATATACAGGGTGTTAAGTTAGGACGCCCGGTATAGAGCATTGATATATGAAGTTAGGCTTCAGATACTGAATATATATTTTTTTAAGAGATAATTAGGATTACGTTTCGAGCAAAGTTTCAATTGATAATCAGGATGTGGGTCATAAAATTGTTGTTATCAAACCGGAAGAGGGGGACTCCAATTCACTTAATTTGCCCTTTGAAGCATTGACTCATTTGCCTCCCAAAAAAATTATTATCGCTATGTCGATGCTCTTTTATGCTGATACTTTAGAGGTGTACTTGAATATATCGATTGATATACTTTGAGAAATATTGGATTTTAAATATTTTAACAGCTATGGAATTATCTACGTTTACTAAACCTCAGCTCACTGTAAATTTTTATCTTTTTTCGTCATAAACTATCTGAACTGATAGGAGAAAAATTCAGAAAATGAGAGCATTATTCTGAATAAAATTACCAAAATGATGAACTTTCGAAACTAAAAAACGAGACATGAATTTCTTTGAATTTGATTCTTGGATTTATGCTCAAACTTTCTCTATAATTCTAAATTTTCATCTTGAATATGTTTTTTATGTAGTAGACACCTTAATTTTTTGACATGAATCCCAAATTTCCAAGAAAAGATCAATATTTCGTTTATGATTTCAATTCATTTTTATGAAGGGTTTTCCAATAAGAGTTTTCATTTTGATATTAAAAAAAATGTATATTTTAAGAGAAATCAATAGATATGAACATAATCTGTTGAGTAGTTTCGGAGAATAGTGGGAGCATATTCAGTCAGGCAGAATAAAATTTGCAAAATACTCTTTCTGTCTGATATTTTTTATCACCGATACTAATTTTTAATGAACGCATAAAATTCAAAAAAAGATGGTTTTTACTGCTGTATTATATCTACAGATATAGGAATATAATTGAAAATAATGAGCCTTTCATAACCAAGGATAATCGAAAATTTTACTATCTAGAATCTGATTTGAAGTACTTTTCGAGTCCTCATAGCAATTAAACCTATTTATAGTACTTTATCTCAAATATTTATATTCGTATTAATTTTCTTGCCAGTAAAATTTGTACATCTATTTCGCATCATTAGACCTAACTTACGTCACGTGTTTCACCTGTCTTATTATTGTATTTCAATTGAAAAAGTATCCAAACGAACATTTCTGTCTGAAATTGTTTTTTTCCACTCAAATAATTATATCGATGCATGTCAGAAATGATTTGGCCATATTTGTTCGAAAATGAGTTATATAATTTGTCAAGGTCGAGACAATTAGAAACTTTTTTTTGGTTCTTTACAACTAACTGATAATACGTAGATGAACATCTAAATTGTCTGGAACAAGAAATCTTCAATTATCCTCTTCATTCTAGGAGGGTTAATAATTTATTGATATGATAACTGTCGAAGGGAATGTACTAGAGACTTGAAATGTTCAAGGTATGTTAATAGTCCGAATATCTCGGTTAAGTTTGTTAATGGGCAAAATTCATAGGATTATAAAGTTAGAGTGAATTCAATTAGTTAGTTTTCACAACGTTTCAGTGATCTGTCTAGGAGAATGTACAAAAAGGACGAAATTTCAATGAAAAAATTGTATACGAAATCGACAAATTCAATAGAGAATGTTGTTCTTCCATGTTTACCTAAATACGATATATAATCTTATAATATATCGAAAGAGGAAAAGTATAAACTTCCAACCATGCATTTAATATTTTCATATGCACTTTTGTTTCCTCAAGAAAATTGCTTCAAAAAGGTGATAAAAGTTGAGTCACGTAATTTTATGTTTTCATGGCATGTCAATTTGCAAGTTAAATGAGTACGTAATTGTATGAGTTAAAAAAAATTACATGATTTGACGAACGCTCAAAAGCTTTTAGATTTACTTCAATCAAGTTAGAATGTTCGAAAAATTGTGAATCCCCACTGAAATAATTACAGTACATGTTTAAGGATTGATAGAATTGAAAGATCCAATGAAAAAAATTGTACAGGGTGTCCCAAAATCAATGCTTACTGAGAGCATCACAGAATTATAGTGAAAATATCTTCAAGAAACCCCGATCTCTTTTTTCGAAATAACAAGTTATCAGAAAGGAGATTATAGATATTTTGATTCGTTCTCGAGATACAGGGTGTTTCTGAGAAGTAACTGTTTCAAATATTCTGTTGTATCTTGGTTTCTGTTCGCGATATGCTTTCAGTGAGCATCGAATTTGGGATACCCTATACACTGAGAGAAATCCATATTTTTTTATTAATAAAGCACTTATTTGGAGGTTATTTATTCACAACTATTACAGCAGATTTATATTTAATATATTCATTAATAGTAAAATTATGCGTTCAAAAAAGTTTATTAATAGAGAATAAAATATTTGTTTACGAGGTATTTGATAATATTTAATATATTTCGGTTATAAATAATTTATATGAACTTACGTTATCCCCACAAATAACATAAATTCATTATCAACAAATTTTCAACTGGTAGTTAACGAACATTTGCTATTTATGAATAAACTCTTACAAGAATTCAATAATTTATTCACTCAGAATATAGGATTTATTAATAATTAACAAACTAACATAATTCTAGCGATCCAATCTGTGGAAAAGTTTAAGGACACATCCCTCAAAGAGAAGCGCATCTCTTTGAAGGATCTGTCCTTGGAACTTTTCCTTTGATTTGAATTTCCTTTTTAAACATAAAATCTGTGTTACTATGGGCTTATTGAACGCCGCTTAGCACATCTGTACTGAATTTTGGGTTTAGATCGTTTGTACCTGCTTAGTTATTAGTGATGTTGGTAGAACAGTGGTTAGAGGGAACAGTTGCGATCAAGATGACTAGGGTTCAAACCCGGATTTATGAACTCTAAAAAAAATAACCTAATTTGGCAAACGTTTCTTCTCAGAGCCTAGCAATAGGATAATAGAAACAACCAAAAACATTATCTGAGAAATACGTTAACCATTACTGAATTGAAATATTTTTTTTATTCAGCATGGATACATATTACATATAAATAAGGTTTATTAATTATTACTCAATGATATATTAACCTCAACTATATTTATTTCCGCCAAATGAATATTTCTTCAGCATTATTAATAATAGTTATGCATAAATAAATTGAGTGTAATAATAAATGATGATTATTGATAGGATTTCAAATAAATTATTTATTTCCATGAAACTAATATTTGTTTGTCCATATATCCAATAATTGATTTATTAACTAAAGTGCATTTTCGATAATATCAAATAAACATTCTCTCAGTGTATGTGAAAAATAATCACTGGATTTGTCTCCAAGAGCAAGGATTCGCGAGCGCTCAAAACCCCAAACGTCAGTGCATATTCACTTTTCCTAAACGTTTCAATTTCTAAAATTAACATAAATAAATCAAAACAATTAAAAATTTTCGGAGTTCCGCTTATGACCATGAACGTCATAATGTGATAATGAACTTGAGATGAAATCTAGTAACAACTCATTTTAAATCTAATATTAAGCTTTTGGATGAATATCAACAACATCTGAAACTCCCATAATTTCCGGTATATCGTTTTACTTGACGTTCTCACACGAACAAAAACCGTCTCAAATTTACGATCGCGTCCAAATACAAAAAAAAAAATAACAACTTACGCGCAGCTGAGTATATCCACCTACTACGCGGATATCACATGAACTGTTTGGAATATTTCGCTTCAAATAAATTTATCCTTTCAATTTCAAGGACATCCAGCACATGTGATAAATAAGTTCACGCGGTGATTGATAGATAGCGCTTCAAACTTGCAATTACTTGATACATACATAACTTTTATCTCGGTGAAAATTAACACTGTGATGATGCCTGCAGGTCAGGTGTAATTTTCATTAGCGCAGGGAAGTGCTAATTGAGAATATACGAACGACCGAGAAGAATTGATGTTGATTTGAAACGCGAAAATGAGCTAGATTGAATTGAATTATTCTGTTATTTATGTTTCTGAAAAGACCAGCGTTGGACGTGGTGGGTATCTGGATGGTGGACCGCTCTGTTATACAGGCTGTTAGTGAATACATGCGAAAATTTTAGGAGTCATTTCTGGAAATAAAGCTGTATCCAAATTGAAGTTGAAGTTTTGTAATGAACTCTGAATTTTGCAGTGAATTTCTTCTCTTCTAAACCTCAGAATAATAAACATAGATATAGGGAGCATATGTCCTTTTCAGTAAGCAAATTTTGTCCCCAACATGAACTATCAAATTTGACTTGAAGCGCGCGGAAATGAAAACACATCAGTGATAAGATATTTCACTCAATTCGCGAGTTTCTCCACAAAGAACGCACTTCTTATGTCCCATAGTGAATCAATGTTTCATATTAACTCAAAATATGTTGAAATAAATACCTAAATGTATCAGAAATTCAGAAAACAAATTTCAACCGCGCCAAACGACGTGAAACAACCAATGACACTAGGAGAGCAAAAGTTGCCAAACCTTGGATATCAGCAGGTAGATACAGAAAATAATAAATATTCTGCTTATTATAAATTCGACAATTAGGAAAAATATCGGATTCCAAATATTCAAATTTGCATATTTAATCGGGAATCACTCAAATAAATATATTTCTTTCAATATAATATTCATTCATAATGATATAGTAAAATTGTGAATTTGAAAATATATCACAATCCGACAACGTAATCTAACGATGTTGGGGACATGTAAAAATTGCGTATACTCCCTCTATCTATGTTTATTACTCTATGTTCTAGACAAATAGACTTTACAGGATGTTTCTTAACTGGGGGAACAGAGGAAAATGAGAAATTTCTTGAATAATTTTAAGAAAAGAAGTCCTACAAACATGAGCCCAAAAATGATTTGTTTTCGAGATACAGGGTGATGATTTGTCATGATTATACTAGTTTATCGAATCTTTATTAATCTTCGCTACAGATTGGGTAAATAAGTACCAAAAATTAAAATAAATTTATTCAACACAGGATAACTGGATCTTTATAATAATTTGGATTTTCCTGAGGATTACTAGAGAATCGTTTGAAATTTTTTTCTCGAAATCGGTAGGAGATACAAAACTACAGAAAATCAAAAAGTGTAGTACTGGACCAAAGTTTCTTTTTACATTTCTCAAAACTACCAGTGGCCCAACAAAAAAAAATTCTGGATGATAGAAGCGGGCACTGTTCCAGAAAAAACATCACCCTGTAGATTTCCATTCAAAATTAGCATATCACATGATGTAAATTTCAAATTGGAATATCTATGCCAAATTTAAATTGAATATCTCGTGAAAAGAAGCTGCTTTGCGAGAAAAAATTATAAAAAATCAAATTTCAACACCCTGAAAATCGAAAATATTTCATTTTCATTTTCGTTTTCACCTATAATTTAGTATACCTACTTTCGATTTATTTCTGACACCATTATCTAAAAACCGTGTACTTATATTGACGATATAGATGTAATATTATCTTGTTTTGAATTAATACAGTTCATCTCTCTTCAAAGATTATTTTTTGAAGTACCTTCGGAGTACATTACAATAAATACACATTATATTTATCGCTTTTTCGATAAACTGAACAAATATCATTAATCATATATTTTCTATTAATCTGCTGTATATTGAATAAACAATTGATTATCTAACAATGAATACTCAGGAGTACCTCATCGTCTATGTCAAATAACAACATCAATAGGGAATTTTCGAAAAAGCATTAGTTTTTATGGCGTTATTGCCTCTTATTGTAGGAGGCAATCATTTGCTCAAATTACTATAATTTTCGAAATGATCAGGCAGCAACCTAGTGGAAAAATTGTCACAAATTGTTTTTTTTTTCGTATTTGGTAGATTATAGCCTCCTGAATAAGAATATCTATAGGTCCTCAACTCTTTCCTATGACTAGTTTTGAAATGGTATTTCTTCAAAGTAACATTTCACGTGGGAAAACATCGAGAATGAAACGCTTTTGCGCTACAAATATTGCTTACCCATAAGGTAATAATTTCAGACTGGTTTTCAATTAAAAATATTGTTAGATACTGAGTGAGTCAAACATTATTCAAAATGAAATTCGTTTAGTTCATAATTCACCCTGTAACGGGTGTTTTTTTTCGAGGTATATAACTTTATGTTGGCATTACTGTTCAAGATGGCGATCAATTCAACAGCTGTCAAGTGATTTACACTCAGTTTGGTTTGGCAATTCATCATGAATAGACTCACGCCTAAACAACGCTTGCAAATAGTGCAATTTTATTTCAAAAATAATGGTTCTGTACGGAACACGTATCGCGCACTACGTCCATTTTATTTTGTTTAGCGATGAAGCGCACTTCTGGTTGAATGGCTACGTCAACAAACAAAACTGCCGCATTTGGAGTGAAGCCAATCCTCAAGTGTATGTCGAAACACCGTTACATCCAGAAAAACTGACTGTTTGGTGCGCTTTATGAGCTGGTGGAATTATTGGTCCGTACTTCTTCAAAAACGATGATTGCCAGAACGTTACAGGCAATGGTGATCGGTATAGAGCCATGATTACTAACTTTTTCATTCCTGAATTGAACAACCATGATGTCCAGGAGCTGTGGTTCCAACAAGACGGCGCAACATGTCACACAGCTCGTGCCACAATCGATTTATTGAAAGGCACGTTTGGTGACCGCCTAATTTCACGTTTTGGACCTGTGAATTGGCCTCCAAGATCTTGTGATTTAACACCGCTAGACTATTTTCTGTGGGGCTATGTAAAGTCATTGGTCTATGCGGATAAGCCACAAACCCTTGACCATTTGGAAGACAACATTCGCCGTGTTATTGCCGATATACGGCCACAAATGTTGGGAAAAGTCATAGAAAATTGGACGTCCAGATTGGACTACATCCGAGCCAGCCGTGGCGGTCATATGCCAGAAATCATATTTAAAATGTAATGCCACGAGATTATCTTGCAGATAAATAAAATTCATGTCAATCGAATAATCCATCGTTGTTTTATTGCAATTTAAAGTTCTATAGCTCTAAAAAAACACACTTTAGAATGAAACGCCATTGTACAGGGTGAACTTTAAATAATTTAGTGTTCTCAAGCTCTGAAAGAAAGACCCATTACCAACATAAACATCAACTTTATGTGAGGTTCGAATCAGGAACCAAATAAAATGTTGACTGAAAATCTGTTTTGTATGTAGCTACATAATCGAGATGTATTTGTTTGATACGTAGACGTTCATCTTGTATTCCGATACCGTTAAAACTTATCCTTCTTGAACCTGTTTTGTTTTTTATCGACCTTAACATGGATACCTATTTGTTAGTTAGGTGGAATCATGGCTTGAAAAACAAGTCAGGGTAATAGGTTGATGATCTGTTATTTTACGCCCAAACAAGATTCTGCATTTTGTTTAATCGTTTACAATAATAAAGCTTTGCAATCGACCAAGCCTTTTTTCAGGAACTATTAAAGTTCTATGCGTCAAATTTGGTGCAAGAACATCGATGCTAGTAGATTCGAAATTCGATAGCAAAATTCGAAAAATTAAAATAAAAGGATCTAATACAGAACTGTTTGTTTCGAAATGTGGAAATCTGAATAACCATCAAATAAGATAAACTTTTTTATGAAATCTGATACAGTTTCGAAGCATCTCGAAAACTATAAGACTTGTAGAAAAAAATCTTCAAGGATCCAAGATTTCTTTCTTCTAAGTGATAAGATATCGAAAGTAGATCATAGATAACTTGATTTGTTCTCGAGTTACAGGATTGATTCAAATATTTCAGTATAATTTTTATGGTTAATATAATACACTAACATATTATAGAAATTAATCATCGTTTTAGAGATATAGGAAAGAGTAGGCAGTTTTTCAGCAGCAAATTTGTCGAAAAGCATCAAGTTACCGGTTTTCAATAATGTCTTCCGTTTCGAAGATATTCAGTTTTTCGACTT
The DNA here is from genome assembly GCF_914767665.1 of Harmonia axyridis. Taxonomy (NCBI): domain Eukaryota; kingdom Metazoa; phylum Arthropoda; class Insecta; order Coleoptera; family Coccinellidae; genus Harmonia; species Harmonia axyridis. The sequence goes on from NC_059502.1 coordinate 3,464,977, forward strand.
ATTTTTTGAAATGGTACCGTCATACATTAATATATTATTTTATTAATATATTAATATTTTAATTAATAATATTTATTTCGAGATTAATGTAATTTTAGGTTTATTGAATAATTGTAATCGAGGCAGATATAGGGTGTCCCATTTGAAGAACACTTACTCTCCTCTATATCTCTATCCATCAATTAGGGACTGAATTGAATTGAATATTATCTTTGGATCTTGTTCTGTTATTGAAAACTCTTGTATAAGAACTTGTTCTGATATTCCTAAATTATTATATTTAATTGCTTCCTAGATAATAATAAGTTATTATCTAGGAAGCAATTAAATATAATAATTTAGGAATTTTCGTATAATGAAAAAGTTAGGTTGTCTTTTGATAGGTGACATGTAGCCTCATCTTGCTGAAGATAAACATATCTGTTGCAGCTATTATAACGAAATGAATGTTCATAAAGTGTACTCATGAGTCATGATAAACGGTATTGCTAAGTGTTCAATTTAGAGATTTCCACTCATATCGGCAACATTTTTGGTCTCCTTTTATCGTATTTATTAAAAAAACCAAATTCTTCAAAAGTTTCTATAATCAATCATTGAACTCAAAATAATTCCAACTGTTTTCATCTTGCGATGTTTAGATACAGAGGAAGTTATTTTGCATTTATCAACATGCAATTAAAGATTCAATATATTACATACACTGTGTCCGTAAAGTATGAAACAAATTCATTTTTAGCTAAACAGAACATTTCAAGATATAATCCTGAAACACGTCAATTTTTTGTTTTAATTTGCCGTATTTTAAAATAATAATCTAATATACAGGGTGAATTACTTTCGAGTAATGACGTCACCGTCATTTTTTTTAATGGAACACCCCCATTTTGTCTCAATTCTCCGATTAGTCTAGCTGAGCTGATTCCAAAAATGTATCACATGTTGATTCCAATTGGTCCAGGGTGGACAAGAATACAATAGTTTTGTGTGTGCTCATAAAGTAACGCGTAACATTCTTTATTAGTTAAATTAACAATATTATCAAAAATACTTATTGTCTAGCGGCAATAAACAAATAATGACATTTCACAAAAACTAGACGACTATGTTTTTTTAAATTGATAAGAAATTATTTCTTTCATATATTCTGTCTGCTAGACCACAAGTACCAAACATGTTTGGAAAGAGCTCATTCTTATTAATCTAAAAATGTAACAAACTACAGGGTGTTACATTCAAACCAATTGCCGCTAGACAATAAGTATTTTTGATAATATTGTTAATTTAACTAATAAAGAATGTTACGCGTTACTTTATGAGCACACACAAAACTATTGTATTTTTGTCTACCCTGTACCAATTGGAATCAACATGTGATACATTTTTGGAATCATCTCAGCTAGAGTAATCAGAAAATTGAGACAAAATGGGGATGTTTCATTAAAAAAATGACGGTGACGTCATTACTCGAAAGTAATCCACCCTGTATATTACATTATTAGTTCAAAATACGGTAAATTAAAATAAAAAATCGACGTGGTCTGTTTAGCTAAAAATGAATTTGTTCCATACTTTACGGACACAGTGTATATTTTATTATATTTATGAGTAATGATCTCCTTTTTCAAAGAATAAATAGTACGCCACTGTTATGTTATATATATAAAATTATTCATACAATGGTACTATACCGTATTGTAATGTAATTTTGAGCACTCGTTCCCCGAACAGGGCATCAAATGTTATTCACTGATGAACAATCGAGGTCAACTGAAATTCTGTCCGGCAGTTCGTAAATACAATAATCTTTTGAAGGGAAAACTCAAGAAACTTGAAATCAAATAAAAGGGAAATTTCCTTTGGAAACCTTCCAGCAATCATCATTGTTTTGATTGACTTTCAATCAATATCGTTGCATTAGTAAGAATTCTGTCTTCCCACACTATTGTTTTCGGTCAATCGAGTAAGGTTTCATACGATAAAAGAGAATTTCAAGATAACATTCAATAATTAAAAATGTTCAATCAATATCTACATGAATCCAAAAAAAATGCAAAACTTCGTAGGTTATATGATTCATTAAGAAAAACATCCATTGAAATTCACACAATTGTAGAATCTGTATATGTTATCTAAGAGTGCAAAATTCGTCTGGTGTTTACCAAAAAATGAATTTTCTAGGAAACTTTCGATACTATTCACGTGAAAAATAGATTGCTACATTCATTTTATTTGTTTACAATGCTCTAATTTGTCATTTTATCTCATGCTGTAATAACTATAATTTATTGCTTTCACTATTTACCTACATGGTTCGTCAAATCTTAATCGATTTAAGTAATATGAATATGTCAATTGAATAAATTTGCAATGAACGTAATAATATGATAAGTTTTGTTTTTGAAGGAACATTCTGGTAATTTTTTTATTTCTGTTGTACCTAAGTTGTTAGCCACTGAGATATTTCAAATTGAAAATAATTTTTGAATTTCTCGTTCAATTTGTGGCAAAAAAACACTGATGCTTTTTCTGTATGGAATGTGGAATGCCGTTTTTATGCAAAAAAAATAGAGCATTTTTACTTTAAAACATTAACAAGAATATCTAAGAAGAATTAAGATGTTCTATTTTTTGTATAAAACAGCGCCCCAGACGAAAAAAACGTATTGAATTCAATTCAAGAATGATTTTTAGCTTTTAATTTCTCAGTGGCGTACCATTTTTTTAAGGGATCATTACCCGTATGACGTACACAAAATTCTTAATTGCATGTGAATAAATGCGGAATAACTAGCTCTTGAAACCTTCCAAATTTCATTAGAATATCTAATGCAAACAATTTTTCTTCAACATCCTGTATAACAGAGCGGACCTCCATCCAGATGCCGATCTCGTTCAACGCTGGTCTATTGAGGGATGGAAATAACAAAATAACACAATTATTTTAGAATTGCAAATTTAATTCAACCCAGTCTCTATGTAGGTAATAATGTGGTACCTAAGGGCGCAAAGTGACGTATGAATGACGAGCGCTCAAAAGCTCTCGACTATCCACGAAAGTGCTCACATCTTTTCTTTCAGAATTACATTAGAACAAGTTAAAGTAGTGTAAAATTTTAGGTGAAGTTTTGCCATAAGAAAAGATTGAAATTCTAGTTAGAAATTTAAAGGACTTTTAGAAAAATCGCAAAAATTGAGAAATCATTAGGACAAATATCTTTCATTAATGATTAGAATAAAAAAAAATATCCCTGGGTATAAAACAACCGTATCAAACTCAACAAAACTTTATTAACATCAACTATATCAACCATCATTAAAACGTAAACAATAATAAACAAACATTTTATTGTTGCGAGTACATAATGAATACGAAAATTGTTGAATAAAAAATACCTCAGTGTTATGCTGGAAAAACAACAGTTTAAATGTTATTTTCGGCATGAAATCTAATATTCAAGGTTGGACAAATTAGGATGACAACAATGAAAGATGCGACAAACAAAAATTTCGATCACGCAACAACTCTACCTTTATTGTTTGAACACAAATCATTCGCACATGTCTCAGACCTAAATTGGATGAGAAAAACTTCCTAAACCTGACAACCCGTGAGAAAATTCCTGTCCCAGTCATGACAGGAAAAACCTGGAGCGCTCAAAACAAAATCAAGATTTACATCCGATTTCCCAAGGAAAAGATAAAGGTGACATTCGTCAAAGAATTCACGAGAAAATAGAACTCACCTAAGTATCCTTGGGATCAGCTGATCACTTGAATCGGTATCCTGTCAAAAGTATGATACAACAGGACCAAACAAAAGTTTCTTATAAACTAAATATAAGACGATAGTATTTGTATACATAAAGAGATTGTTTATTTCTTTTTTCTTGGGAAATTTCCATCTCCTTCCTAAATTCTACCATTCATGACATTTGGGGCACATGCGCTACGCACCTTTAATGATTAGCAGTGGCGTAGAGAGGTTTGCATCTCGAAAATATTTGATTTTTAGAAGATTTTGTAATTTGCTATTTTGATGAGTGATACATTTTTTAAACAAACATATGTGAAATATTCTTCAAGAACTCTAAAATATGCTAAAAATTCAACAGAAAATGCCCATAGGTTCTGAGAATCAAATAAAAATTATGAGCTGCATCATATTCTTTATGTCCAGAAATTCTAGTATTAACATTAACTTTTACACGTAACTTACCGTTCTATATAACTGATGAAGCTAAAGAAAATCTACTTAAAACTATTCAATATATTGTCATCCTGGGCAGCTGTCACATTTGAAGCCTTCAACTTTTGACATTTGACAGGTTAAAGCTATATCATTACTAAAAATGGAATGATACACTCTTCAACAACGCATTGGAATAATAATTGAAATAATTATGATGCTGCAACCGTAGCAATGGATCATATAGTTTTCCATCGTTAATGTCATACCTTCCTCTTTGTAATGAAATAAACATCCATTGATTTCTCTTTGAATAGAATTTTTTTTTTAAATAATGAAACCACTTATTGGAAAACCCTTTAATACTTAGAAAATCATTGAGAAAATTACACATAATAAAATTTTATAACTTCCCTAAAAATACAAAAACTTACCTTACACCTTGTGATACACACGCCACTGTTTATTAAAGTGCGTTAGGAAATCAAGAAATTATTGACGGTATTCAATAAAGTCCCTTCCAATTTATCGAACTATTTATTAAATTTAAATATTTATTTTCAGACTTTAATAACTCCGGTATAAATTATTATGAATTCAATGGAGAAAATTCATAGTATAAATGTAGTTCAAGACTTTTAGGTTCATTGACCAAGATATGAAACTACATAGGATAACATTCGATAATCATTATCTTCATTAAACAATAAAACAATAAATAGGGTCAAAATGACCACGTTCTTCTAATGATTAAAATTTTCGTGATTTTATTTTGTGATATGATACTGTAGATAAAAAAAATCTTCTGGAGACACGAACTCATTGGGTTAAACCTCGACAATCTCCATGATTTCAAAAAAAGAGTGCTAGTCCAGTAGCGGCACTTGAAAGGCAGAGCGTTAATAAAGGCAATAAAAATTTAAAAACGTACAAAATACGCCTTTTCATATTTTCAAAATGAAACAAAAAGGAAAATCAAAAAACCAAATCCACGAAAATTTTACTATGAAAAACATAGATTCTAATTAGTCTGGTATCAGTTCTTACTCCCCTTTTTGAAGTAATCGATGGTACGTTACTAACCAATAAAATGAAACAAGGGCAATGTGAGGTGAATTCAGACAAATACTACTGGTTTCGTCATAATCATGAAAAAATTTGGCCTGTGGTGTCTAGAAATAATTTTTAATTGTCATTGGTAGAACCAAGAAAGTTTATTTGAATATTTTAATCACTTTGTTTGTAGAGCTTACGAATTAAAGAATTAAGCAAATATTAGGCAGAATCATTCTTTGAGGTCGAATACAGGCTTTTATTGCATTCTCTTCTTACTAATTTCAACATAACCCTTCCAATAAATATTTTGCTGTACACTGTACGTTTATAAACCACTGACTACTGGATAACCTTGTAGGTGATCCCACCAATGATCCCGAACAAAACATTGCAATTTGTCAATAGAGGACGTGCCAGCCTTTGTTCTCACCACATAACATTCTATGATTCTTCTACTATGAATAATAGAAAGTTATAAAACAGTTTATAGATTTCAAGCCTTCAAAATAAAATGATAAAATTCTCTAACTAGGTACAGTATGTACCACTCGTTTTTTCTTCGAAATTTGTCTACACTCTCTGAAAAGTGAATAGTAAAGAAAAAAAAATCATTCAAACAATTTCAAAATTTTATTATCAAGAAACTGCTCGTTCCACACAATACACAGTTGACCAATTCAAAAAACAATCAGTATCGGCAAGTATTTTTTATTCACATTCAATGATTTATAAAAAGAAACCTATATTCATCAGACACGTCGATAAAAATACATGTAACCTAGATCCTTTGGAGGATTCTCAGACAACGCCACTTTCTCATCATTGAAAATAACCCAGCGATCATCTTTCAGTATATGAACAACGTAATGCCCAACACTTGTGGAAGTCCCCATGTGAGAAATAAATGCAACCAGTTTATATTCTGAAAAAAAAAATTCGTTGTTCAAATTATTCAAATACAAGCTGAAAACAAAGCTCTTTGTTTAAAATTAAATCGACAACCCATTCTTCACTACGTATTTGTGTTTCAACAAATTAAAATGAGTCTATGCCTGATAATTACTACAAAAACATTAATCAAGAGTATCTGCATCCTGATTGTTAACTGTTTATTACATTATGCCTTTTTGTTGTCTATTTTAATGCCCATCTTCATAATAAATTTCTAGGCTGAATTTCTCAGATATATGGCACCATACACTATGCCTTTCTGACTCTTGCTTCAGGGCTAATTTCAGGACTGTAAACCTTGAGAACTTTGACATTTAGAGGTTATGTTTTTGATTTATACCTAAAATTTTTGAAAAATCAATACCAACTAATAAAGGGTGTTTTATATATGGCTATAGAACTTTAAATTGCAATGAAACAACGATGGATTATTCGATTGACATGAATTTTATTTATCCGCAAGATAATCTTGTGGTATTACATTTTAAATATGATTTCTGGCATATGACCGCCACGGCTGGCTCGGATGTAGTCCAATCTGGACGTCCAATTTTCGATGACTTTTTCCAACATTTGAGGCCGTAAATCGGCAAAAACACGGCGAATGTTGTCTTCCAAATAGTCAAGGATTTGTGGCTTATCCGCATAGACCAATGACTTTACAAAGCCCCCACAGAAAGTAGTCTAGCGGTGTTAAATCACAGCTCCTGAACATCATGGTTGTTCAATTCAGGAATGAAAAAGTTAGTAATGATGGCTCCATACCGATCACCATTGACTGTAACGTTCTGGCCATCATCGTTTTTGAAGAAGTATGATTCCACCAGCCCATAAAGCGCACCAAACAGTCAGTTTTTCTGGATGTAACGGTGTTTCGACATACACTTGAGGATTAGCTTCACTCCAAATGCGGCAGTTTTGTTTGTTTTTGTTTTGTTTGTTCAACCAGAAGTGCGCTTTATCGCTAAACAAAATAAAATGGACGTAGTGCGCGATTACACTTAATCCGCACAGAACCATTATTTTCGAAATAAAATTGCACTATTTGCAAGCGTTGTTCAGGCATGAATCTATTCATTATGAATTGCCAAACCAAACTGAGAATAAATCACTTGACAGCTGTTGAATCGGTAGCCATCTTGAACAGTAATGCCAACTTAAAGTTGTATACCTCGAAAAAAACACCCTTTATAATATAATTATAATATGGAGTTGACTCAGAAGTCAAAACTAGGCACATATCAAGCACGAACCCTTAAGCTCAGAAATAGCGTTGAAAAAAGGCATAGTGTAATAACTCAGGCGTCAAAAATATGCCCGAAGGCAGGCGTATTCCGCTTTCATTTCAAGCACAGATTGTCAAACTCAGAAGTAGCCCTCAAAAGGCATAGTGTAATAAAGTGTTGTCTAAAGCGTTTAAAATAGACCCTGAAGGCATGCGTATTTCGTCTAAATTTCAAGCACAGAGTGTCAGACTCAGAAATAGGCCTGAAAAGGCATAGTGTAACAAGCTTTTTACACTCACTCGAGTTTCCATCCTTGAACTCCGGCTGAGAAGGCGTGCTGCTCCCCTCCAACTCGCTCTGATGCGAAAATATCCAATCCATGGCCCGCTCCACGTTGTTGTCGGTGGCCTTCAACGCCTTCAGGGCGTGGTCTTCGGAGAATCCCATCGACATTATCGTGCCCAGGGACTGAGGATCTGCATTGAACTTGGAGTTCTCAGTTCCTGGGGGCACGAAGGGATCGGAAAAATCGGAATCGGCGATATGTTCCATTATCCATGCGGTGGCCGCCTGCAGCCCCGAGTTGTGGGTGTGGAACAGAGCCCTCTTGCAGGACTCTGGAGGGAAGCCTGATGAAGATAAAAAAAAAATTATTTTCCTTCACTTTGGAATTTGTGCCGAGAAAGTAAAGTTTATAATAATATGCAAAATGTGATCTACTGTGAATTTAACCTCAATATTCGTAGATCTGGCAACGTTCACCCAAATAAATCAAATAATTTATAGAACTTTTATGTTACACCGATTGATTTTTACCTAAGTTGAATCTTGGAAATTGGTAAATGAAAATAGTATATTGTGCAACAAGTGGGGAAAGTCCAACTCCTCTCGCGAGTGTGGAAGTTTGTGGCACAAGCCTGAAAGGCAAGTGCCGCAAACACACAAGCGAGAAAAGGACTTTCTCCACATGTTGCACACTATATTTTTCCTACAACTGCACAAATTTCAATAATTCAAGTAATGGATTTGATTCAAATCGAAATGCCCTTCGTTGACAGTATGTGCTAATTTATTGCGTTTCCATAGAAACGACTCAAAAGCCCAATTTCATTGGTCTACCAAGCGAGGTGTGGGCAAAGTGCCGTGAGAAATAATATTTCCCACAGTATGAGCAATACGTAGTTTTGAAATTGAGTAAGCTATAAAGAATACGCTACTTTTCATAGCAGTTGTAGGAAAAAGTGTTTTATTTGAGGAGATGAATGTATAGCTAAATTTAATGTATAACTTTAAGACTTTTTTTATTAAAATCCACCATATCATACCCATTTCGGAAAGTTCTCTAAGTACATCTGGATCCATTGGGGGCATTGGAGGTGGGTTGTCTGGTTCGGGTAAAAGTTCCTCATCGGGCTGAAGGCCGTTACCCCTCAACGCAGAAAAATCGATCTCATCAGGCATCTCGACAGACACGTCCAGTTTGATAGGAACCCAATCTTCCCTCAACATGAATTTTTTCAGCTGAATAGCTAAATAATCAGGGAACGATGCCAATCTGGTCGTTCTGCGAATACAAAAAAAAACCAGGATCGTATCAAATCGAAATTTCAAAGTCAACAACTCACTTCCTAGCCGTAACAGTTTTTCCAGCGGCAGTACTGTAAAAATTGTTGATCACCTCGGATTGTGAAAAACTTTCCAGACAGGAGAAAAATTTGATCTTCGGCCTAACTAGGAGGTTCGGGTCTATATGTTTGCCCTGAGATTCTAACTCCGCTTTTCTAGCTTCGTATGCTGCTACCTGTAAGTTCGAAGTTACGTCTTCAAAAAATAAAATTCAGAGGCCGCCAAAATGCCATTTTACGATACGTGGCTCCTCTGACGTCACTTGGAAGTATAAACAATTGAAAAGTATTTGTATTCATTATTGATTTAACCGTTTTCTTTCGTGAAGAGATTTTCTCAAAATATCGATCCACTAACTTACCTCTTCCTTGTTTATCGCAGCGTCCATGGGAATCATTAAGGGTAAAATAACATCTGACCTGGTCAGATACTTGACCTTTTTAGAATCGCTACATTGATAGCGTTCCTCGATCTGATATTTGAAGCAATCTCCCGGATTATCCATGTTTTTAGTGTTTCGTTCCAAAAGGGTCAATAAATGGAGGAGAAATTCTTGAACGTCCTGCTGTTTTTTAGTGGCAAACTCGGGATGACCCTTACCAACCAAATTTTTAAACATGGAGGGACAAACACCATCGGGAAAACAATCTTCGGAGTCATTCTGCGGAGGTGCCACAGAATATTTCCCAGAAAGAAGACCATGCCCAAGCTTCGACCTTAGAGAAGAAATTTCAATTGTACATTAATCTTTCAAAAATGTACAGGTTGAAAAAAGACATAACCTCAAAAATAAATGACAGATTTCCAGAGATCTGTCAGATGTCAAGGCAGAAATAGATATGAAAATAGCTATATTGATGTAAATATATCCTTACATCTGTATATTGAACTCTTCAGCTGGGTCCCCATGGTATTGGATCAAGAAATTCTCTCTTTCTTCGTAATAAGTTTTTATAAAATCGGGAATTGAGAACAGCACTTGCATAACACTGTTTAAGTAGCAACTATTTCCCATATTCACCATTCCTGTGTATCCTGGTCCATACAGAGGTTTCAACTTGCCGTCTTTTTCGGTTAAAGCTGACCATTCATTGGTTTTTTGATTCAGCTCCAGTTCAAGTTCAATCATAGACTTTTCCGTTTTCTCCATGTTGGCAATATTTATACCTGAAAATTCATTGATAAACGGTCTTTCTATTTTATGATCGATTTAAAACTTTCTTTGCAAACAGTAAATTCGATGCCTAACCTAACATAAAACTGAGTTTTACTTTTCCCTACTTTGTAAGTCCTCTATATCGATCAATGAAACAATTTCTGAAATTTGGAAAAATGGATGGATTAACTATGCTAATTGGAAGATTTCAAAAACTAATATGTAAATTTTGTAATCATCACATACTACAAAATAATTGATACCACATTCAGTGAACAAACTGATCAAATGTTTTTGATTTAGGATTTTCATTTGAAACAGACCAGAAATTTCAGTGCAAACTCATTTCAGGCTATTGCACATTGGTAAGAATTTGAAACTTATTTATACTATAAGATTAAGCCATAAATGAACTCACCCCAATGAGCAAGATGTTGAACAAGATTGGGGTCTTCAACCATATCATCTTCACTGTAACTATAAACATCCCCTGTTCCCTCTTTAGTAATTGTTCCCAATTTAACCGCCAAAGGATAACCAGTTTTTTCATAGTGTTGAACCGCATGATTATTTCCTCCCGAGCCATCATAAAACCTCCTTCCGCATAAAATTATGCCATCAGTAAGGTTGAGCCAGAGATTATCGGTTTTGTCACACAATTCACATTTCCATCCCGATGGAGGTATCTTCTTGCCATTTTGAAGTTGTTGGAGATTTTGAGCATGCTTTGATACAACTCTTGCTTCTCCATCCCAAGTACCTTTCAAAGATTCCAACTCCGCTAACTTATTGGCTGACGGCAATTCAAAGATAGCTTCAACAGAATTTTTAACCTAAAATTTATATTTATCTTGGGATGTTATTCCGAAATTTCCTATGAGCATTATGATCTCATGTGAATGGCCTTTCAATACAGAAATATTTTCAATATGTAATTAATTCTTACAATTTCTGGAAGATCAGAATTAGGCCAAGGAATTGTAGTGTGTGATGGCAATATAACAATACTACAGTGATCGGTATACTCATATTTCTTCCCTGAATCTGCAGAAAAACCTCCTTCAACTCCAATCGCTAATCGTGTAATCTTTTTCTCTGGGCCATCTCCTTGCTGTTGACAGCACACCTGAATTAATTACCATCTTAAACTAGTTCAAAATCTGTGGAAAGACTCATACTTCACTTTTTTCTCTCCTTATATGCAGAAAAACCGCATCTCCTGTTTTATTATAATACTTCTCAAGATACTCATGTCCCAAGCCAATGAAAGAGAAGAGACTCACGTAAAGGCCAGTTTCACATTCCTTGAATATTATAAATTTTTTAAAATCATGGGTATCGAAATGCGAGATATACTAACCGGATTATCAAATGAATAAACACATTCGTCTTTATAAACTTTGTCACCAGATTTAGGAATTCTGATATTATTAAGATATTGTTCTAGCAGATCCATTTTGTCTTTGAACCTTATAAGAAATGCCGGTAAACTAAAAAAGCTCGATTTTCTTTAATTTCAATGTATAATAAAAATTCTATTTGAAAACGTTTTGATCTGTCATGTAGTCATAGAATTGGAAATAATTTTATAGAATACAAATGTGGGAAATTCGGAAAAACAACTTCATACCGGAATACCGGATGGCGAATACTGTAGTCTTTTGACATTTGCTTGAATGCTTTTTAATTGATTTATATTCAGAGCAGAGGGTTGGCGAAACTGAGGATTATAAATACTTGAAAAAAATATTTTCATGCAGATACATATGTTTTTATCATATTTTTCAAATATAATTATGAGATTAGTTCAGTTTTATCTTAAGGTCAAATCAAGTCGATTTCAAAAATTTCATTCCTCAAGTATTGTTAGGTGATACTGATAATCATTCCAATTTGAAACTTAATTTTTAATTATGAATAATAAGAAAATCGACTGTGCATTGATAAAAGAAGTTTTTAAGACTATGAAATATCCAGAAAAAGTTGATTCCGGAGACATGGATGAATTCGTGAAACGTGAATCATTAGAGGAAAAAAAAATGGTATTATCATCCATCAGCAAGTCTGATAAATGGAGTGAAATGAGCAACGAATATAGAGCTAATTCAATGGGTAAATTGGCATCTGAAATTGAAATAGCGGTAGATTCTTTTTCTGAATTACAAAAAAGTATTGACGATGTTAGCACTGTTTTCTTGAAAGAAAAGGAACTTCCTTATTTGGTGGAAACACTGAAATATTATTCTAATTTGTGCCAATTAGTAAAAATAGAGCAAAAAGGACTTGTAATTTGTAAAGTGGGTCGTTCTAGTAATCTTGCAGTATTGGGATATGCTCTTGGTCCAGCATTAGCTGCAGGATTCAAAGTATTATTTGCCTGTGCTTCAGGAATGAGACGTTTCATTGAATTCATCATAACTTTGTCATTAAAGGCCGATTTTCCTAAAGAAACCATATCTGTTATTTCTGATACTATTAGTTGTTTTACAGAAATATACAAGCATGCTTCAGTTATTAATGTATTTGATACTATTGATAATCAGGATTGTGATAAAATGCTTGGAATAATTCCTCATACAACTCCATTCTTAATTTTTGATAGTGCAGATCTGGATTCTGCCTGTGAATCGGTGATAAATTCTACCTGGAAGAATCAGCTTTTATTCAATTGTTTAGCTAAAGAGGTTTTTGTTCAAGAAACAATTTATGAAGAATTTATAAGTAAGCTGAAAGAAAAAATGGATTCACAATCTTTCCCATTATCTGATAAAGTGAAGAAAGATGCTTCCCTCCAAGGTATAACAAATGATGAGGACACATATGTTTCACAAAATGGTCATGTCTTAATTTTTGGTGAACGAATAACTACCCTATGGTCCGGTTGTGTACCTATGGTTTCTATATCAGCATTCAGAAATGTAGATGAAGCAATAGCATTGGGTAATAATAATTATCAAGGTTTTGCAGCATCAGTCTGGACAGAAAATATTGGAATTGGGAATTATGTAGCAGAAAGAATAGATGTCGCCAATGTTTGGATCAATTCATTCGGTATTTATTACCCAGAAATTTCTTTCTCTCCTCAGAAATCGAGTGGAAAAGGCTACTTTGGAGGACTTCAGGGTTTCCATGAACTACTTTTTTACAACAAGGATATTATGAGTTTCACAGGGAATAAATTATCATATGAAAAGAAGGATTTGGAAGGAGCAATATCATCTGCCAAAACTGCACATCAAAAATGGAAGTCCCTTCCAAAATACTTAAAAATAAAGCAGTTCGGTGTTCTAATTAAATTTATCAACAAAAATAAAAATAAGTGGCTGAAGAATGAAGATGTTTCAGAAGAATGGGTCGATGAATGGAAATCCCTATTTCATCAATATATCGAGTCTAACCCCTATCCCTCTATTTCATCACCTAACAAAAACTACAGCTTGAATGTTTCCTATTCACCAAAAGGTGTTTTGGTTGCCGAATTTACCAGATACATCGGTAATCACAACAAGAGGTTGCTAATTGCTAGTATTTTGCAAGGCAATAGTCTTATAGTGTTGAACCAATATGAAAAATTGCAACACTTTTACAATGAAATTTCCAAACTTTTACCTGCAGGTGTTCTCACAGTTCTCCCATACAGCTATGGGGCCAGTAGCGAAATCGTCAAAAATCGAATGGTTGACTGTTACTTCAATGAATACAAAATAGATGATGATACTCTAGGTATTACCCATAAATTTATGTCGGTCAGTAATTGTTGGTCTGATGTTTACAACAAAATTGTTAATGTGAAAAATATATGGTCTAATGTTGGACATGGCTATCTTGTTTAATTTTATTGTTATTATATATTGTTAATTTACATATATTTGAAATACATTTATTATTTGAATAAAAACGTTAATTTTTATTTTCCTAAGATGTGCAAAAAGTATTGTGTGCTTCTTATCGAAACAATGCTGCAATTTTACACAAGTGTTTATTTCATGTTCTTCACAGAATATCTCATTTGCAAAATAATATCTTCAGTGTTTTGATCTCGCAAAAAATACTGTATCCCCCTTAAAAAATCAACGATCGAATCTAATAATTAAAGGTGGTATGGCAACAAAATTTTCTTCCAAATTTCATGCATATAATGATCCTTATATTTCCTGAGATATTTTTTCGATTCTTAGATAGACATTTCACAAAATGAACTATTAACGATTCAAATTGTTCTAATTTCAAACTTATTGAAATTTACCATTTTTATTTGATATTACCTATTTATGAAAGTTAAAATTCAACTTACAGATGGCGCATCTATAGGAACCTAAACTTGAATCGTGAACAAATATTTGAGTTTCTTACCGGTTCTAATAAACTAAAAGTATTTAGAAAATAAATACAAACAGAATTGAAATTTTCCATCGTTCTGTTTTTGTATTATTAATTTTTCATCCAGGTAGACACTTGAGATAATTTTCAGTGGATTAGTAATTTCTTTTGATGACGTCACGGTAATTGTGATAAAATTTGAAAATTCCTTACCTAAGGCTAATTAATAGAAAAGTTCCAATTACAGCTGGTTTAAATAGAAACACACCCAAAATTCGACCGATTTGTTTTTTTGCTTAAGAAGTTTTGTCACAACAATCATGGAAATAAGTTTAGAAAATAAAGTGAGAAAATTGGTATTGAATAGACCTTCCAAAAAAAATGCTATTACGATAGAAATGTATGAAAATATAACAAATATTCTGAACGCTGATGCGACTAACAACGATGTGGTTGTCACTATTATTACTGCGGAAGGAGATTATTTTAGCAGTGGCACTGATTTTTTCTCTTCTCTTTTACAACCCGAAGTAGATTCATTACAGAAAGTGAAAGAAATGGTAGATGCTTTCATTAATTACCCTAAGATATTGATAGCGGTTGTGAATGGACCTGCAGTAGGGATTGCAGCTACATTTATTTCCTTATGTGATATAATTTATTGCTCAGACAGAGCCACTTTTGAAATACCGTTTGTTCGATTGGGTTTCACCATGGAGGGTTGTTCGAGCATTTTGTACCCACAATTACTTGGCAGAAGTAAAGCTTCAGAAATGCTATTTCTCAACCATATTTTAAAAGCAGAGGAAGCATATAAATTGAGATTTGTCGCCAAAGTAGTGCCTCATGAAAATTTGCAGGAATTCATAAAGACTTTGTACAAATATGGCGCCCTTCCTTTAGAAACAGTTATCAGAAATAAAAAATTAATGATGAGATGGTTGAAGACTACTTTATTGAAATGTAATGAAGTGGAGAAGGACGTTTTGACTGAATGCTTTGAATCAGATGATTTTGGAAGTGCTATATCTTCTTTTATGCTGAATAAGAGTAAACTGTGAAAGGTTCTACCCATTCTATCAAATTAAATGATGGTACATTAATAGGTTTCCATGTGTATATATAACCACAAAAATGGAGAAATTTGGTTGAGGTATGATGATGCTAAAATATTCCATTAATTCTACATTAAGAATGATGTAGGAAAAAATTGAGAGGTTGGTACAGAGTTCAACCCAATTGACCAACTCATCACAGAAAATAGACCAAAGATTGATAAATGTTAATAGAAATACTGCAATCCTAAAAAATCAGTGAAATATTAACAATATTGTGCCCTATAAGTGGATTTCATACATTATTGAACTGTATTACACAAATGAATGTTAATTTAGTTCTAAAGGTTTAAATTATTTTTGAAGGCCTTGTTACTAGTTAATTTGTTACGATTAGAGGTTTGAAATAAAGGGAATTATTATTAATTCGAATTTTTGGGGCCATATAGACTAGTAATAAAAAATAAATGTCTTACAATAATGGATTACCTTACTTAAGTGACCTATGGACCCTTGTTTCAATCCCAGACAAAAATCACATGAATGTTGGAAAAATAAACCAACCTACTCAAATGCTCTAGTCTATTTTTCAATTCCAGGCTACTACTAGAAGTGTTCAAAAGTGTAGCAATGTTGAATTGAGATTTTTAGATATGTTTTTATCATTCCAATGATATTTTCATCTACAATATTTGATTTTAAACCACTTAATTTTACACCTAACCATACATCAAAAGGTAATGTGGAAGTATGATGAATGTATGTACATGATTTTATAATTACTCTTAATTATGCCATAAAATATCTATTAGTACTCTTGTTCGAATTAGTGATTTTTCTTTAATTTTTATCCTGAATTCTGTCTAAATTGAAAAGTTTTATGGGACTTACAAGATTTTTAGTCAAGGAATAATCGGCTGCATTTTCTGAAAATGTTCTCCACTCATTGGCTCAAATATTATTTGTATGAAATAATTCCATTTTTCACTATCTTTTTGGAAAAATTCGAGGAAACATTTTTTTTTTGAAAATGTAAAAATTTAGAGAACAGATCAATACAAAAAAACCAGATGAAAATGTGAAAGGTGTTGTCAATTTGATCCCATAGAATTGACGAAATAAATAAAAAATGGTGAAATGTTAGACCATATCTTTGAAGAGATGCGAATTAGAATTTTATAAGAACAGACCTTACAATAATTTTTTGTTTTTGTACAATTTTGCCATGAAGTTTTCAAGGTTTCTGAAAATGGTTATAATGAATAAAAAAAATCCCAAGATAAAGAAGTATTTTACTACACCACTTCATAATGTATACATCTTTTATTAAATAAATAAATTATCCGTAAATAATTATCTCCTAGTCCATCACTCCAAATGTATACCACCTCACTGTCAATAAAAAGTGATTAGAAAGGAATTTACGTAAATACAAAATCACTCTCTACATTTATCTCCCAAGGCAACTGAAACATTTCCGGAGGAAGCATGGTACAATGGCTACTTTTGAAGTCTTTCAGGTGCTTGTTGGCCTAGAAAACGTTTCGTTTAAAAGAAAAATTATAAAAAGTTCTAAGAAGGGGACTTTTTTTTATATATACGGTTTCTAATAGGAATGACAATTTGAAATGGTTATAATGGCAACGTTGTGAATAATTTTTTGACATTCCTTATGTCATTCGTGTTCAAAAGGTTATGTCATTTAATCATGGAAAGATACACGTTTCAACAATCCTTGTAAAATTGTTTTATTGAAATCAGAGCTCATGTATAAGGAGAAAAGGTTCGTATATGAAAACTGTATTCACTCACCAAGAAAATCGCCATTCTGTTTTTTTCTGGAGTTCCATATTCCTCCCCAATCTTCAGAGGGAATGTTTTGGAGTACTCTGATATATATGATTGCAGTGAAGCAACGCATTCACTATCGTTTACTTCATGAATTCTCAACAATGCATCTGTCAAAATAGATTAAATAACAAATAGCAGTTCAGATTATCTAATTTAAACCTTTTTTGGTTGATGGCAAGCTGAGAAATTCTTCCAAGAGATCCATTTGGGATGCCCCGAAAATAAGCGGATACCTGTTCCACAACAATTTCTTCAACAGGAAATTGCCTCTGTTTGATGTGATATCTCCTTCCCTAGTAGCGATATTGAAATTAATTTATGATCAAAAAAAGGAACAGATGCATGAAAATGTAGATTTACAATTACTTCTTTCACGGAAAGAGAAAATTGCTAGTCGTTTAGTCTCGTACAGCTAGTTGTCTAAATATTTTGTAGTATAACTCACTTAGTGCAAATTATTTCATCTGCAGTTCTTCTTATAAGCAATACTGGTCCTGGATACTCGACAAGTTGTTCTGCGACATTGAGATTAGCATGCTCCCTTATCGCTATATCAACTATAGGACCGATAACGGTCGGCATTTGATTCACTGCTAACGGTACAATGTCATCGAAAGTTGCATCCAATACCTACAAAAAAAAAATTGTAAATGCTTATTTGAATGAGATGAAATGGGACCAATGTTACCAATCCTTTTATTTCTGGATAATTCATTGCGGCCCATGTAGCCGAATAACCTCCAATGCTCCAAGCGAAAATGATTATATTTTCCATTCTGAAACCAAGTTTGTTCACGGCGAACTGCATGACCCCATCTATTGCGTTCTGTTCTTGAGGTGGATAAGGAGTTCCCTATAAATTTTGAATCAATAAACTTCACGAAATATTTGAGAGGCTTTGGAATATTCATCCAATAGCCTATTGCTGAGGAGTTTTCTTAAAAATATACAAATTTCAAAATGAAATATTGAAGTCAGAAAAAATAATATATTTCAATAAAATTTTCAGTTACTCACTGTACTTCCACCAAATCCTGGATGATTCCAACCTAAAGCTGAGAATCCTGCTTCGAGAGGTGTACCCATTATACCTATTTCATAAAATCCAGCGTTACCTTCGCAACATATCACAAGTGTATTTCCATTAGGAGAACTCATTCTTTTATCGACAAACATGGTGTCTAAATCATTTCCATCATAAGTTCTGATCTTGAAACGTTCACCTCTGAAATATTCCACATATCTTGTACGACCTTGAATAAGGTTCTTATCTGAAAAAAAAATTATTATAGCTCACATACACTGAGAATAAAAACACACTTACCTAATACCATTTTCAATATTCCCAATGATCCGGGATAGATGAGTCTAATGCCGAATGTATGTATAGCTACTGCTGCTGCAACTCTAAATGGCAATTGTAACAAGTTATCTAGCAGATTACGGTGCGGCATGGGGTTGAATGTGGCGGCTGATACTTTATTTGACCTAAAATCATAGTCTCAAATAATTTCCGATGTTTTATCCTGAACATCTTTGAACTTACCTATCGAATTTTTGAAGATCATATTCAACAGGCCAAGCATGAAATTCAAAATCATAGCAAGATATATTTTGCTTTGTGAGAGGAGTGATCTTCTGGTTTACTTCATCCAGTGCTTTGATAAAATTTTTGTAGGTATCATCAAAGGCTCTTCCTAGCCCTCTAGAAATATAAGATATCACCAATATGACTCCAATGCTGGTGACAAACTTTGTTAAGGATAAGAGTCCTTCTGGAGTGAAGTAATCTTTATGGTATAGTATGCCCGCAATGAAGGGTGATGTGTAGAGTCCCAATTTCCATATGATGCAGAGCTATATTCAAACAAAAAAGTTTCAATTATAAGTGGAAAGATATTATCCATGTTTTTCAACCGTTTACTTAAATTTGATTTATTATTTATGATATTTAAGCTGAATTTTCATCAAATAAATACCTAAAGAAATCAAAGTTGATTAGAGAACTCAAAGATTGACAATCATACTATGTAAATAACATGTAAGTTGTTATATGGATTTGTTCTCATTCAGTTCTTGTACTTACTGAACTTATGAATTGATCACCCCATTTTTCGTATTTTGACGGCTGATATAAATTCTGAAATTTTAATTATTGAATCCCAAATATTTGGACTAATACAAATAATTTTTACCGAGGTTGTTCCATATACTTTAATCAATCTTGGCGAAAACATGCATTTCCAAATGGTACTTAAAGACATTTTGTACTGGATATATCTATCCAATTATAAAACTAGCAAAAAAAGGAACTATTACAGTTAAACTAATCAAGTTGAACTTTTTTCGAATATCATCGTAAGGAGGTCTATCTATGTATGAGAAAACTTGACAGTTACTTGACTGACGAATGTTTTGAAACTTCTATGTCAGCATGAAATATTCTTTTTCTTATCATTATTATTGTGCTGTTTGTTTGAAAATATAACGTTACGTCATAAAGGATGTATTATGTTGAACAATCGTCGTCATTCTTGATAGATTTAGTGACTACAAAAACTTCAAGGGTATCATATTACACAGGAGTAATTTTCACTTGCCAGATTTATTGCAGCTATAATTTTATAATTGGAATTGTCTCTTATCGAGATGTTTGTTTGTCTTGCTTTAATATTGATCGCTAGTGGGAATCTGTACATGACATGAGTGAACAAAAGAAAGTAGAGAAACAGGAGACCAACTGGTCAATCGAGGAGTAGCACATAGCATCAGTGCTTCAGACAACTAGCTCTACGAAAATGTAGAATATTATTCTTTCTTTTCATGCTGCTATTGAGCCAATTTTTTTATTTTGATAATTGTCAATGAAGCTCTGGAGATCCATTGTAAGTACTTCGCATTTGGCCTTGCCCCCTTGGTCGCCAGACCTCAATCCCATTGAACACGCTTGGGATCAGCCACCAATGGCTTTAGATTCTCATCAATGACCTCGACATACACTGCAAGAACTCAGACGGTTTTTACAGCAACTCTGGAGAGAAATTGATCAAGGCTACTTCAACAATCTGATCGAAAGTATGCAAAGGTTCCGTCAGGCTGTGGTTGAAGTTTGAGGTGGCCATAATATAATAAGATTTAATTAAGGAGGTTACTTCTAACTGTGACCTAATGGTCTATTGTGCCCTATCTATTCCCGGCCATTCTCGCCATAACGTGATCTACAGCTCGCTTTCCAGTTACAGAGAGGCAAAGACGGAAGAGATTTCTGCATCGCATTGTGACTGGAGATGAGAAATGGGTTCATTAGGAGAATCCCAAGCGCAGAAAATCATGGGGATATCCCGGTCATGCTTCCACGTCGACGGCCAAACCGAATATTCACGGTTCCGAGGTAATGCTCAGTATTTGATGGGACCAGCTCGGCAAAGTGTATTATGAGTTGTTAAAACCGACTGATACAATCACAGGCGATCGTTATCAAACGCACATAATGCGTTTGAGCCAAGCATTATAAGACAAATGGCCGGAATACAACGAGAGACATGATAAAGTTATTTAACAGCATTACAATGCTTGACCCCATGTTGCGAAAGTGATCAAGACATACTTGGAAAGGTAGAAATGGGAATTCCTACCCTACACGCCGTATTTTATAGACGTTGCTCCCTCAGATTATCACTTGTTTCGATCAATAGCTCACGACCTGACTGACCAGCACTTCTGGTCTTATGAAGAAGTAAAAAATTGGATCGATTCGTGGATCGCTTCAAAAGATGATCAATTTTTTCAACTCGGGATTCGTACGCTGCCCGAAAGATAGGAGAAAGTAGTGACCAGCGATGGACAATACTTTGAATCATAAATGTATAACCAGATTTTTAGAATAAAGCCTCGAATTTCGGAAAAAACGGCGGAAGCAAAGTTGTACGCCTATGTAACGGGTATTTTTTTCGAGGTATATAACTTCAAGTTGGCATTACTTTTCGAGATGGCGACCGATTTAACAGCTGTCAAGTGATTTATTATCAGTTTGGTTTGGCAATTCATCATGAATAGACTTACGCCTGAACAACGCTTTCAAATAGTGCAATTTTATTTCTAAAATAATGGTTCTGTGCGGAATATGTATCGCGCATTACGTCCATTTTATTTTGTTTAGCGATGAAGCACACTTCTGGTTTAATGGCTACGTCAACAAACAAATCTGCCGCATTTGGAGTGAAGCTAATCCTCAAGTGTATGTCGAAACACCGTTACATCCAGAAAAACTGACTGTTTGGTGCGCTTTATGGGCTGGTGGAATCATTGGTCCGTACTTCTTCAAAAACGATGATGGCCAGAACGTTACAGTCAATGGTGATCGGTATAGAGCCATGATTACTAACTTTTTCATTCGTGAATTGAACAACCATGATGTCCAGGAGCTGTGGTTCCAACAAGACGGCGCAACATGTCACACAGCTCGTGTCACAATCGATTTATTGAAAGACACGTTTGGTGACAGCCTAATTTCACGTTTTGGACCTGTGAAATGGCCTCCAAGATCTTGTGATTCAACACCGCTAGACTTCTTTCTGTGAGGCTATGTAAAGTCATTGGTCTATGCGGATAAGCCATAAACCCTTGACCATTTGGAAGACAACATTCGCCGTGTTATTGCCGATATACGGCCACAAATGTTGGAAAAAATCATCGAAAATTGGACTACATCCGAGTCAGCCGTGGCGGTCATATGCCAGAAATCATATTTAAAATGTAATGCCACATGATTATCTTGCGGATAAATAAAATTCATGTCAATCGAATAATCCATCGTTGTTTTATTGCAATTTAAAGTTCTATAGCTCCAAAAAAAAACACCCTTTATATCGACATTTTCTTATTTTAGCGCTCAAATGAATGCCTAAGGGTACCTACTTCATGGAGCACGTTCGTAGGAACAATACTTTACCAATTCTTTTGGCGTAGTAACTAGTTAACAAGACCTCCAGTCTCAGAAAGCTGGATAGCGCAAAAAATAAGTTGCAAAATATCTAGGAATACGCTATAACAGCAGATAATCGTTCATTGCTGTTTTTTAAAGCTTCTCTCAAACTTTTCGGATATACCCTACGTTGCCATAATTAGCAAACGGATAAGCCTAGAAAAATACCAAAACAAACGTTACGCAAGCCGGAAGTCAACGATGATGGTCGGTGCAACCACAAAGAACAATAAATCGCGGGAGGCGGTGGTAGAATTGTCAGTCGTAATGACGCAATTCTGACCTAGGATGTTCTCGGAGGAGTGAATCTTGAATGAACCCATCCGATCGGTCTCGAAGCGTTGACCCCAAAGACTTGCATTGATTCAGATCGCCGATAGCACCTGCTCTCTGGGCTTCAAGAACAGAAGCGGCGAGTGAAAGTGTTCTTACGGCATCTGGAGTGTCTGTGGACCGCCAGAGTGGTCAGTGGAACACCAGCACCCATTCAGAAGTACCACGAGCTCACGGTAAGGCACCCGCACGTGCAAGTTTGAATTTTTCGTATTTGGACAACAAGTTTTACGTGTCCTATAAATGCACTATGAGAGGTATCCGGTTTTGTCTTGTCGCGGTTTTTGTCGTTAGTGTATGCGCGCCCTGTGTTTTTGGGGTTTCGTCGAGACTGCCCCGAACCAGTGCCGGGTTTAACAGGACCAATTTCAAGAGGAATATCCAGACTTCGGCTAGGGCTAGTACTACTAGTTCCATTCCGCCTGTTTTGAAAGATAATGGGGGTGAAGATGATGGTAAAGTTAGGTGCGTATGACTCTTGGAGGGTTTATGGTGATGGTAAAAGTTTTGTATTATTCGTGCCAATATTCCTAGGACGTATATCTATTGAAGAGTAATATATTCTTCTGAATTACTCTATGTGCTAGATGTCAAATTGACATCCGATTTAAATATCCTTCTATATCTGTGTTCACCGATTCTGGGGTTACATGTCAAAGTGACGTCTCATCCGTTCATAGAAGAAGGCGAGATATTTATTCTTTATTTGGGCTCAGAACTTTCCATGAAAATTATATTTTTCTTTATGATAACTGAAATTTTTTATCAAAGCCCTAAATATTAGAAGCACAGATTCGCGAAACTGATATTTATTTTGCTTTTTCTTCGATAATTTTAGGGGTATCTTTAGTAAATTTGTCACAAACACGTAGTTTTTCATGATTATCATTTATCTTCTGATTCCTCATTATTTTCATGGTTCAATTAACTACTTTTTAAGTGCTCAATTGATCTCAGAGGACTAAGATATACTTATCGAAAATTTCAATGCTTGACTCTTTTTACGTAAAGAGAATATTCCATATTTTTCAAGGTAAATTTAGACATCTCATCGAACAATTTGTCTCCATAATTTTTTAAATTACTCTAATTGCACCTTTTTGATCATCAGTGAAAAATTTCATTTCATAAATCAATTTCAGTTCCGATTGGAATTTCACCTATACAAATAACCTTAAGTAGGTATCTGACATATTCTAGAACTCTTGAAATCAAGGTTTGGTTTCATTCATATAGTCGTTTTCTAGAATAAACATACCTTACTCTTTTACCTTCAAGAACAGGAAACAACAATATTTCGATATAATTTCTTGAGCGAAATAGTGAAAACTCAATTAGCTTTACTTACATACATCAAAGCGAGATCAATATTAATCCTTCATAAGGACTGAAGTGCAAACAGAATCAACAGATAGTTTTAAATATTGCAGGGGTTGATCACTTTACCAATTTTGTTTTTTAGTTTCAAAAAATCTTTGATATCGTTCGAGAAAAATAAATTTAGCCACCAATTTCACTATTTCCGGTCGAGAAGGTGCTTCACGAAAACCCAAAAGTGCAAAATTTTCACCATTTTTGTAGTAAATTTCAGCAATTTCAGTGCATTGTTGAAACTCGTATCGTTCCATTGTTAGTAATGGCTTAGTTTGTACTTGTCAAAAGTCAAAAGATGACAGCTTTAAAAGCGACATCTGCCCAGATAGTGGGCTATTCAAAATGAAACCTCTTATTGGAAAATCATTTATGTAGTTGCATTTTCAAGGATAATGAATCAATACTATTGAAATATTCAATTTTATTTATTTCTGGCAGCATGAAATACAAATTCGCCTCGAATCATTATTTCACTAAGAAGCTGCTGTAGTACTAGCTGGAGTACTGGCAGGTCCGGCGTCTCCACTAGGTGGTGGACCTCCATGTCCTCCATGTCCTCCAGGACCCCCAGGTCCACCAGGACCTCCTTTATGAGCTGACACGCCAGCCTAAAAAAACAATTGGCACCAATAAATTCTTTGACTTTGAATTCATTTCTTCACAATGTGTGTACTTGAATTAGGAACCGGGAATGGTCTCGAACGATAAGGTTCTACTCACTGATGAGTGATGACAAATCGGTATACTCGAAAACTATCGAACGGAAGGACCTAGAAGCTTGAAATTTGCGGGGTAGGTTCTTGGATCTTGGATGCCGGGATGAGGTTGATTAAAGAGCAAAATTCGACTAGGGGTTCCGTGAATAGAGCCGTTCGAAATTTTGGTTTCCTGTTAATTTCAAAACTGCATATTCGAAAAAGATGAAAATTTGTATTTGGATATAGAATGACAATTTGAAACTTCTAACAAAAATTTATGGTGATCGCATAAACAGAACTATAGAAAATTCAAGAAGAATATCGAACAAATTTTACTCAATATTTTCGTCGTCAAATTAACGACGGAGTTTGGACTTTAGGTGTTGAATTGAAATGAAAATTTCAAGCTCCTTCCAGAATTTCAAGTTGGTCGCAAAATCAGAACCATAGAAAAATCAAAAAGGATATTGAAAGAAAAATACCCAATATTTTCGATTGGGTTGTTATTTTGCATTTAAATAACGAAGAAACAAGAGGATTCACAGTGTTGGCGAAACAATTGTCGCAAACATTAAAAGATAGTGGTAATAAGGCACTTTGAACTACCAAAAAGGCATAATAAAATCGAAGTTAATTTCTCTTGTTGAGAGAGAACTCAATTTGTGATTTTTTTCTTTTCTATAGTTTAGAATGTCGTGCTGGCGAGGTCTGCAAACTTAATTCGAGATATTCCAACAACACGTTCGTGTAAAAAGCCTACGATTAGTTAAGCCATGAAGTGTATCGGAGTGAAATTCAGGAATTCTTTCTGAAGAAATTAAATTACAATCTCCTGCATTTAATTCTCCGACCGCTAAGTACACATTCAAATACGTTTTAATTCCTGGAATTGCAAATGCACCTCCGCAAAAGGTCGATGTGCCGATCTTCAATTTGTTTCATTATTTTTTCACAATAACTTTTTTTTAATTGATTTCGAAAACATTAACAGCATCACAAATTTAATTGAAATGTACTGCCATAACTATAACATTGACATTTTCTCGAACAAATTTACAAAATATTTATTATCCAATGAATATAAATATTTTATTCTTCTTCATAAAAACCACTATCGTGGTTATTGAAGAAGAAGAACAAAATATTCATTTCTAATTCTGTGGTTCCTGGAATTGTTAGTATTTCCCAAAAATTCCCAACTGTTTTCAGATTTTTCCTATTTTCCAACAACTCCAAGAAATAAAAAATCAAATAGTGTATTCTGAAACAATTTGCAGAATGGGCTCCTATTCCAACACGAATGCGAAATTCGAAAACGAGCGACGAAGGAGAGAGTTTTGGAACGCATGAGTGTTGGAATTGCCTTCTGGAACGAGTATTAGACGATATTTTCTCTATTTGAGTCAAGTTTTGTGGAATATTGTTCAAATTCAATGAAAAATTCAGATTATACATCCTAGTGACATTTGTATTGGATCTTGACAGTTGATGTGACTGTTACGAAAATTGACAGATTACGGAATTTCAATTTGAATTTTACGTTTCGAATTTTGAAATAATTTATAATTACGCATTAAATTCGCGAATTATGTCTGACGAATTCGATTTAACACCAACAGAATTAAGGGAAATTGCGAATAATGTCGCAAATCATTTCACTGAATCCAAATTATATTATATTGACAATAATTGACGTGTGTTGAATTTTGATAGGATTGGAAGTCTGTGTAGACAACCACAAAACGAAAAATATAACTGAAAACTCATTACGATACTGAAATAGAGAATAGTAATTTACGTAACAAGTCCGGAAAACATGGTTTTTTTGGACGAATAGACAAAATTCTAGTCTGTGAGTCCAAAAAAACCATTTTCGGGCGTGTTGCGTACAATATTTTTTCGGCAACCTTGTAAAATAACACTATCGCTGCTGCTTTCCATATTTTATTGCGATTACGATAAAAAAACATGCATATTTTTGACAACTAATTTCATATGAACTGTCAGCCGTTATCTCGGTTGCTATGGATTCTATGATTCTTTTCCGGCCTAGTCCGGGAAGTACGTACTTTCCGGACTAGGCCGGGAAATACTACTTTCTCAGAGAAAAAGCGTCCGGGAAGTGAGCACTTCCCGGACGGTTGCCGAAAAAAATCTATTCTACGACAATTTCCTATAAAATATGGATATGTTATAGATAGAAATAACAGTTGTTTGAATTTTACATTGTTCTCGGAAAAAAAAATTTGCCCAAAATTTCGAATCAGCTCGTTTTAACAATCATATTCGGTGATCTGAATTTAAGCGAATAAGTAACAATTCAATAATGTTATGAAACTCACCATCGCAATAATCAAAATAACGAAAATAGCGGAAAAGAGAACGCCGAATATTTTCATCGTACTTATTTTGTGTAACTGGTTTGACGTGTAGAATCATCCACCTGTTTATATAATCCAGATTTCCATTATAATCGATTTAAACTCATTTGAATCGCCAAATTTAAAAGTATTTACTTCCGGAGCAATTTCGAAATGAATTGCTTTTTTTATTATTATATGTATACAGGGTGAGTCTTTGACTTGTACATATATTTTAACCGAAGATTCTTGAGGTCAAAAGAAACACTTTTTTCATTTACCATTTTTTCCGATTCGGCCCTGTTAAAAAGATATAGCCATTTTAAATTTTCATAATGAGCTAATTCACCCCTGGTAACCGGAACACTGAAGTTTTCGCAAGTATAAGATATACAATTTGAACCTTGGAAATAAGCTACTAGATTGGAAAAACCATCATAAACTCACTTTTAACATTCCATTTGTTGAACAAAGTAGTATTTATAATACAATTATCCCAATTTCATTGACGATAAAGATTAAATATTTTTCTCTTGATTTTCTATTTCATTTTCGATCATCATAACGAATTGAGCACGCTACCACCCATATTAGCTTAGCTCTGATAGTCATACTTCATATCCATTCATTTATTATATCGCATTTATAATATATCGTTGTTTATTTCATTTCGTACAATTAACTGAATTAACCTCACATTCTCAAATAAATCTGTAAAAGTTCTAACACAGACTAGTTGTCTGTGGTTTTAAGTTTGAACCTTAAATTTCGAGTGTTGCAAATTTAAACACAGCAGTTCGAATAATCTATGTTCTAACCTAAAATATTCATTTACACTATTTACAGATTACACTATTGTTGTTATTATGATATTTGATATTATGATTATTATGTTAGTTTGCAATGAAAATCATCGAAGATTTGAAGAATCCCAACAGAATATTGAAGTTCCATACATATTTTCGAGAAATTTAAAAACAATTTCAAAAATAATTGTGTGGATACAAAATAAATAAGTATGCATTCTGATAGAAAGTAATTCCTTTATGAAATGAAGCATTTGATTTGTTCCAACTATCTCATAAAAATAATGATCTGCATCAATATTTTTGAAGCCACCAGTGTGAAAATATGGAAATGAAGTTTTATGGCTCTGTAATCAATGGAAAATGTTAGACTCCACTTGTAATCAAATTTGTTCTATAATATGTACCTACATTATAGCCAACTCTACTACTTGATGCATCTTGATTTTGCCATTGAAAATAAATGAGAAGTATTCAATATAAATATCCACAGTTGAATATCCTGTTTCTTTCAACTCACCTATTTGTTTTCATATTCAAACAATTATGGCACTCTTGGAAGTATGTCATATGCTCTAGTATGAATTTATGGAATATCAAAAGAATAAAAGTATTTAATCTCAATCACATGAAAATTTGTCTAGTATGTACTTAGTGGTATGTTTCGATGTGAGTTTGAATGACCCTCGAAGAATACAGTATTGTTCGATAGCAGCAGTCTCTAGTGGGATATTGACTGTTGCCATTATAATGGGACTATTTTGTGAAAACTTTTTTGAACATGGGCTTTATGGGAAATCTGGACTTTTCAAAATAGAATGTTGATTTTAATGTATCTTCTTATTATAAGAGCTGTGTCAAAGTTCAGTAATTTGTAATCAAATAGAAGAGTTGAGGTGAGCTTATTCAAATAACTTCATTTTCAAACTAAGTTGGCTAGTACTTCAATTCTAAAATCTGAGAACATGACATCATAGTAAATATTCATTTCTGTGGTTTTTTTTCCACAACAGAACAGAGTTGCATTTAGCCAAAGTACCCAATTTTTCGAATTTCACAGATAATTTTTTTTTTTTAAGATCAAGTTACTCGAAAACGGCGCTTTGTAGGAGAAAATATGAAGAATACATTTATTTTTCAAATTAGCCAAATATTGTTCAATGAACGTTCAAATTATTTTTAAGAGTTGGGTTGTTCGAATTTCTGGTATTTTTATGTGATGTAATGTTCATAATGAAGAAACTGAAAGATGTGTAGGGAATCTTGTGTTCGGATAAGATGTATCACATCAAGGAAAAGCTATATTCCAAAAATCATTTCCTTCAATAGAACCATTTACGAGATATAGCTGAAAATCACATTTTTTTATCGATTTTCAACAGCCTGTATCTTTGTAACCGGGCCGAATCGGAAAAAACTATAAAGGAAAAAAGTGTTTCTTTTGACCTCAGGAATCTTCGGTTGAAATATATGTACAAGTCAAAGACTCACCCTGTATATCCGATGGTGTGCATAGGTATAATTTTGCACTATGAGGTGCAATAATCCGTTGATTCCTATAATTCTGAGTAGATATGATAAAAGACAGGATGTGAAAAACATTGCTAATTTTACTCTTCGATTCACTGTTTCCTCCAAAATCACATAATACTCTCTATTAGTTTTCTAGAAATTAATCCTTTGAATTTTATACACTGTGTCCGTAAAGTATGGAACAAATTCATTTTTAGCTAAACAGACCATTTTAAGAAATAATCCTGAAACACGTCGATTTTTTATTTTAAGTTACCGTATTTTAAAATAATAATCTAATATACAGGGTAAATTACTTTCGAGTAATGACGTCACCTTCATTTTTTTTTTTAATAGAACACCCCCATTTTGTCTCAATTTACGATTACTCTAGCTGAGCTGATTCCAAAAATGTATCACATGTTGATTCCAATTGGTGCAGGGTAGACAAATATACAATAGTTTTGTGTGTGCTCATAAAGTAACGCGTACCATTCTTTATTAGTTGAATTAACAATATTATCAAAAATACTGTCTAGCGGCAATTGGTTTGAATGTACCACCCTGTAGTTTTTAACATTTTCAGATTAATAAAAATGAGCTGTTTCCAAACATGTTTGGTACTTGTGGTCTAGCAGACAGAATATGAAAGAAATTATTTCTTATCAATTTAAAAGAAACATAGTCGTCTAGTTTTTTGTGAAATGTCATTATTTGTTTATTGCCGCTAGACAGTGTTTTTGATGATATTGTTAATTTAACTAATAAAGAATGTTACGAGTTACTTTATGAGCACACACAAAACTATTGTATTTTTGTCCACTCTGTACCAATTGGAATCAAATGTGATACATTTTTGGAAACAGCTCAGCTAGAGTAATCGGAAAATTGAGACAAAATGGGGGTGTTCCATCAAAAAAAATGACGGTGAAGTCATTACTCGGAAGTAATTCACCCTGTATATTAGATTATTATTTTAAAATAAGGTAAATTAAAATCAAAAATCGACGTGTTTCAGGATTATTTCTTAAAATGGTCTGTTTAGCTAAAAATGAATTTGTTCCATACTTTACGGACACAGTGGCACAGTAGCATTGGACAATATTTTTTTTTGTAATTTTAATAAAGAGAAAAATCAACATTTTCCTTCAGCACTATTTTTTGGGTGGTCCTTAAAATTATTCAATGAGAATTTTCATGAGGTGGAATAAAGAAGGTTCTCAGTTTTATTCCTAATAAAAACGATTCAAAATCATCAAGAAATCAGCAATAATCGATCATGTCTCACGATGACAATGTATTTCATATCGCAAGAATATGTGAATAATAAAATAACAGGTTTTTGAAAACTGGACCAGAATATTGTGAGAAATCTATATTTCGGAGACGCCAATATTAAATTTCTTTATTATACATTCAAATTCGGTTTTATTATCAAAAACTGAGGCTACATGTTAATATTATATTGTACCGGAAAGGTCACATATATATTTTCGAAATTTATTATCTGAAGAACCGCTGTATAAATTACTAAAAGCCAAGCGAACAAGGTATGAATATGTGGGACAATGTTGTTGTAAGTCCACTATTTATATAAGGGACTAGTAACATTTTGTCCACAGGAATTTTGAGATAATTTCATTCCTTCTCTTTTTTACGATTGAATATTCTACCGGGATTCAATTAAATTTATAATCATAATGGACTCAAATGAATACATAAAGGGTGTTATTTTTAGAGCTATAGAACTTTAAATTGCTATAAAACAACGATGGATTATTCGATTGACATGAATTTTATTTAACCGCAAGATAATCTTGTGGCATTACATTTTAAATATGACTTCTGGCATATGACCGCCACGGCTGGCTCGGATGTAGTCCAATCTGGACGTCCAATTTTCGATGACTTTTTCCAACATTTGTGGCCGTATATCGACAACACGGCGAATGTTGTCTTCCAAATGGTCAAGGGTTTGTGGCTTATCCGCATAGACCAATGACTTAACATTGCCACACAGAAAGTAGTCTAGCGGTGTTAAATCACAAGATCTTGGAGGCCAATTCACAGGTCCAAAACGTGAAATTAGGCGGTCACCAAAAGTGTCTTTCAATAAATCGATTTTGGCACGAGCTGTGCGATATGTTGCGCCGTCATGTTGGAACCACAGCTCCTGGACATCATGGTTGTTCAATTCAGGAATGAAAAAGTTAGTAATCATGGCTCTATACCGATCACCATTGACTGTAACGTTCTGGCCATCATCGTTTTTGAAGAAGTACGGACCAATGATTCCATCAGCCCATAAAGCGCACCAAACAGCCAGTTTTTCTGGCTGTAACGGTGTTTCGACATACACTTGAGGATTAGCTTCACTCCAAATGCGGCAGTTTTATTTGTTGACGTAGCCATTCAACCAGAAGTGCGCTTCATCGCTAAACAAAATAAAATGGACGTAGTGCGCGATGCGTATTCCGCACAGAACTATTATTTCCGAAATAAAATTGCACTATTTGCAAGCGTTGTTCAGGCGTGAGTCTATTCATGATGAATAGATGAATAAATATATAGTGCCCCTATAAATAGTTCTAACCCTGTAGATATATATAAAATACAAGAAATCAAAACTACCCCACAACTTTCCTGTGCAAAACACATTAACTGGACTAATAGTGAATTCACTGCATTCGGATTTCTCTCAGAACATACTCTCATTAGAAAACTCTTCATCATATTAGCTTGAGTTTATATGAAATTTCTCGAAAAAATTACGAATACGAATTTGAACAACCACGCAAAAGTTTCTGACGTCACTCCAACGCTTTTCCCATTTTTTTTAATTCCTATTACAAATTAAAACTTTCCGAATGATAACACGCCGATGAATCACCAATTTCTCTTTAGCCAAAAGTCTACCAGTTCGCAAGAATCGATTCGCCAAACGGCTCGCGCGAATCACAGAATCGAATAATTGAAAACGGCACTTAATTTTTTCAACATCAAAGGCCCATAAATCAAGCACGAAATCGACCAGCTTGAGACCACTAATCAAATTAACAGGTTAGTGATCAAGGAAGTGGTCCAGTGATGTCTAATCTACATAACTTATTTGCCTCACAAGATCGGCCCGATAACGACATTTTAGATAAATGATAATTTATATTTTGCAACGATTTTTCTATGCGTGTGTGTTCTATGGTGAAAGTGGGCCAAAGTCCGGACAGTACACGCTTGTTTAGGATGCAATTCGGACAAAGGCGTTGATGATTTATTAAAGTTTCCTTATGGACTTCTTTTACGACCGTGGTATGATGGATTTGAGGCGGTTTCCAACTGTAATAAAAATTTTACGAGAAACACTTAAGCAGATTTTGCAGATATGGACCGTGATACTCAGGAATGTTTGGTGCGAGAGAAGTTGACGTTTTATTGACAGGATGATGTTTCGTGTTGACGTTTGAGTGAGAATTATATGACCACTTCGTCTTGTCAATGTTTTTTATTTATTTTTATTATGTTTCCACACCGACACCAAATCGATGATAACCTTGGTCAAATTGAACGAATTGCGCTTCAAACTTCTTGACCAGCCAGCTTATTCTCCAGATCTGGCCCCAAGTGATAACTGGCTCTTTGCAGACCTAAAAAGAAAGATCCAAGGAAAGACCTTTGGCTTTTATGAAGAAGTGATGGCAGAGCCTATTTCAGAAGCAAAGATTAATCCTTTCACAGGAAAATTACAGGAGCAGTTTGAACACATGTTTCACCCTTGGAGGTGTATGTTCACGAATTGAGTCGAATTTTTAATGTGAAATGTATTTTACTGGTTAGGTTAGGTTAAGCTAGGGACTTATTGATTGGTTTGTTATAAAGGGATCTTCAATAAGCAGTTTAATTTTGAATAGCCTGCTATCTGGCCAGTTGTCACTTGTCACTTATTGAAGCTGTCAATTTTTGACATTTGACAAATAGAAATTTCGCCATTACAAAAAATAGAACGAAATGGCATAACCTGCACCACAAATGTTGGAAAAAGTCATCGAAAATTGGACGTCCAGATTGGACTATACCCGAGCCAGCCGTGGCAGTCATATGCCAGAAATCATATTTAAAATGTAATGCCACAAGATTATTTTGCGGATAAATAAAATTCATGTCAATCGAATAATCCATCGTTGTTTTATTGCAAGTTAAAATTCTATAGCTCTAAAAAAACACCCTTTAGATCTGATTCTGATATCTTGCGATTTCGATTCAAAAAAATTGCTATCAAATGAAAACCGACACAATCCAATATACGAATTCATTTTTTCTGTTTCAAATTATGTAGAGCTAGAATTCTTCATGAATAAAAACATTAATTTCCTGATAAAATCTATAAAGTTATAAAAATTAAAAGAAGACCGGATTCCTCACAATCAAACCAATTCCGATGTTATCAATTCCAAAATACCTATCAATTCCTGTCACTCCAATCACAATAAGCACCGAATGCATGCATATTCACACAAAAAATAGACGACTTTTCGCTATGCATATTTTAAAGCAGTTCTCCATTTAATGTCAGGGTCAGATTTGGAACCCTCTTTATCCCCTCCCCGGTTGCTAACAAGTTTTCAAATCATTATATTCGACTTTTTCAACCTTAAAATTGTGCAAGCTACCAATTATAAACTCGAAAAGGCATCAGAACCAACCGTCCCAGTTGCTAAAAATAATGTCAAACCAGATTTTTGTTGCCAATCTTCGAACTTGTCTTTCATGAAATTGTTTCGTTATTCAATTAATTTCGAAGATATTCACGATATTCGTATGTTCATTATACAACGAGAACAGCCTGCTCGAGTTGAATTGAAATGTTTACTAGGTAGTTTTTAATTGACGTATGCAGTTGCAAATCTAGTTATATTTGACGTCCTTATGTTTCTAGGCGTGCATAACTTAAAACTTCGTTAACGATGGACAAAAACGCAACTTAAAGTTTCACAGAAATGTCTCAACCATCGAATATCAGAGCTGTCAAAACTGCAGATACTAACCCTATCCAAATTTTGTCTTATAAGATTTTAGAAATACAATGCGCAAAAAAAATTAACGCACATTCTGAAAATCTCAATTTTAATGAAAGTTAACTCCACATTGACTTTATAACTTATTTTTTATGTTCTCTCGGGAAAGCTTTGAACGAAACAAGGCACATTAAATGGAGGAAAAATTCAGGATTTCACAGAATCTTATGTGAAAGAAGAGAAATAAACAATTTTCAAAATACTGGAATGCTTATAAGAGATTTAATACTTGGTATTTCCACCCCTTGCGTTAATTACAGCTCGGCAACGACGGTTCATACTTAAAATGAGTGATCTTAAAATGTTCTGATCTAATCCTTCCCAGATTCCTAAGTCATTAAGAGTAGCTGGATGATTTTCTGAACTTCTCAGTCTTCTAGTGAGGTTGTCCCAAACCTGCTCAATTGGATTAAGGTCTGGACTTCTTGCTGGCCATTTCATTCGAGAGACTTCAACCTCTTCAAGGTACTCTTGAACGATGCGCGCACGATGGGGTCTGGCATTATCGTCCATAAAAATGAAATTTTCACCAATGTATGGGGCGAATGACACTACATGCTCGAATGTTCCTTATATACCTATCAGCATTCATAGCTCCATTATCAACGACCACTAGGTCTGTGCGAGCAGTCAAAGATATTCCACCCCATACCATAATCGATCCTTCCTCGAAACCAGTAGTATTCAGGAAATTGCACTGAGCAGCTGGGGTAAGAGCTGGGCCTCTTCCCGCGACACGAGGCCTTAAATCATATTCTCTGAGGGGATTTCTTATTGTCCGAGTGTTAATTTGCACCCCATGAGTTTGCTCAAGCTGATTTTGAAGGAGGCGAGCGGTTGCAAACCGTTGTCTCAACGAAGAAACTCTCAAGTAACGTTCTTGAATGGCAGTTGTTACCCGTGGTCTACCCTGTCCTGGTCTTCGGACATTCATACCTGTCTCCCAGAATCGCTGCAACATTCTGGACACACTTGTATGGGAAACTCCAAACCTTTCTGCAATTCTTGTGTATGTCCACCCTTCTTCTCGCAAAACTACCGCTTGGGCACATTCCTCTTGGGTCAAATTGCGTGTTTCATGTTGCATAGCGATCGAATGTAGAAAATCAAACGAAAGAAAAACTATTGATCACTAGAATTGGTCGAGAACAACTGATTTCAGAATGGAGCCAATACATTCAAAATCTGATAATCTCATCTTTTTTTGGGAAAAAACATCTGTATTGAAGAAAAACGTTGAAAGTGGATAACATATGCATGCATAATTCTGATAAAAATAATTATCATTGAGAACAAATTCGAGATTTCCTTAATGTGCGTTAATTTTTTTGCGCAGTGTATTTGAGGAACCCCTTGAAGCAAAGAGATGTGAATAAATTGTAGGAAACAGTTCAAGAAGTATTCCATTAAAATTTAAAATTGATCTTTCCCAATTTATAATGCCATTCTTGTTAATTTATGAAACAGAAAAGCTGGTTCATTCTTTGAGAAAAATATTCCTTCGTAATTGAAGTGACAGAAATTAATCGTTCTCAAATTGTTTATGAGCAATCCGGTCTATTTTTTTCGAATTATACTTTCATGAATTCAATTAAACAACAAACAGAATAATTTATACAAAATTCGGACATTCACCAGTTTGTATAGGAATATGAGAAATTCGATAGAAATGTTTTCGAGACTTTTCAAACACTAAATTACTAACGAGTAGGCGTGAGTAGGCCAATTAAAATCGCCACAATGAACTATACAGAGTGAGAGGCCAAATTAACGGAATTAAATAATTAAAATTTAAGGTTGTTTACGTTAAACGAAGAAAAAATAATCACATACTAAGATGTTTCCTTTAACAAAGAAAATTAAATTTGTATAAATTTTTTCAATGAACATTCTTCTCATGTTTTACGGGGATTTTCACACAATTAACTTCAGTAAACAAACAAATTATAGAATGGTGAGATATAAAATTTATATATCCACGATTCTGCCACTTATAAAATTTAGATTCATATGTTTTTTAGATAAGGGATTGAAATCGAAATGTTTAGAAATAACATTTAGGAATTTGTAGCTTAAGAAATAGTTCTTTGAACAACAAGAATATACACGACTGTTTTCTGCATATATGGCTTGTAATAAACCAAAAAAAAATCTGATTTCATATTACAATTTGATAGAGACATCATTTTCTGACGAAAAGATTATAAATTACATATCTAAAAAAATATATGACTTTCTGATGTAGGTAAATATCGAAAAAACGATTTTTATGATCTCTTTTGCAGTTACATATCCAGGAAACATATTTTCAGCGTTACAACTGGTGCACAGATAATAAGATGCAATGATTTCCTGCAACTACTCAGTTTAACGAGAAAAGATGAGAAATTGCAATTTTATTACACTCTTTTCTCAACTGAAATGGAACCAATCACGTAATTTGAAACAATTCCAAGGGTGATTATAATTTATTTCTTCATTAGTTTCGCTCAAGCTTCATTCATGTATTGAACGCATTACTCAATTACGTTAAAATTAATAAGTACACCTAACACGCAAAGGATATGATAATTTCAATAGATAGAGAAACTATAGCTCAAGCTGCCATCTCTCAATTAAAAATGTTTTTTAATTGGTTCTGAGGGAAATGCATTTTGAAGAGCTATATTAAAAAAGAAAAGAGCTGACAGGAGCTTTTGAGCGCTCCTTCGAAGACATATTAATTTTTTCACGAAACATCGCAGGTATACTTTTTCTTTCAATATATCCAATATTTTGAACACATATCTGAACTGGTGATCGCCAACGTGGGACAAAACTGACAGGGCACATGAAGAAGAAGAAGATGAATCTGAACTCTGTGACATGACGTGACAATTTATGGATTACTCACTTTATCTATGAACTTTATATAAATACGAAATGTCCATATACTAAAGTTGTTTACCTGAATCGTATTAAATATATTCATTGATCATTTTATTTTAAACCATCAAAATTGAATGTCCAATTTTCCACTATTTTTAATATCGAATAACAATTATTATATTATAATGAAATATTTTACTCGTTTGATATTCCACTTCGGTAAAACTGGATTACAATAGACATAGTAAATGAATATTTAATTGATTATCGATCTAGAAACGTAGGTTCATTTATTATTGAACAATTGCGGTATCGTTAGTCTGCCTCATAAATTTCAAATCGATGTTTTTTGCTTCTAAATCAACTCAGGAAAAATCAATAAATAAACCTTCTTGGGTTTCATCCATAGTTTATATTTTTTTGTGCGCTGAGTGAATGAATGTTCGAACAATTTGTTTTAATCATTATTTGAAATGATACTGAGTGGAAATAATAGTACATACCTTTAAACTCCTTGTATTTTATGTTTGTTCTGGGGAACAAGTATTATTATTTAAAAAATTAAGTTTTGAATTCTTAAACATTTTTACGAACAATTCTAGTAATCCACGAGATAATCCAAATTATTATAAAGATCCCTTTATTAAGCTGTGATGAGTTAATCAAAAGTTCTGGTACTTATTTACCCAATCTGTAGCGAAAATTAATGAAGATTCGATAATTTGGCATAATTATCACAAAAAGTAGGACAAAAAACACCCTGTATCTCGAAAACGAATAGTTTGTGGGCCCTTGTGTATAGGACTTTCTTTTCTTAAAATTATCCAAGAAATCTCTCATTTACTTTGGACCTCTCATTTTGGAACACCCTGTATATGACCGCTATTTTATTCAAATCCGAAAGGTCCAGTTTTTCCCAGAATGAGTAATTTTCTCGTATATGTTCCCTTGAAATGGAATTAATGATACAAAAGAAACTTTTCCGAGATAAACATACCCAGATCTTAGTGACAGAATCCTATAGTGTGTCTAGCAAAAGTGAAACTCCATTGAATAATTTATAATAACCTACTAAGTGAGAAGTGAACATAAATACGAAAGTTCGAATAAGTAATAACAATTTCTAATCACAAATATGTCCACGTATTGTTGAATTATCAATTGACAATTTTTATTTGATATGGAATAAACGAATACTATTAGGTTTAGAGAATTTTTTATTCATTTAAGCTGATCACATATAAAAACCATACAGTTTTACATATAAGTTATGAAATAATGTACTAATCACCAAACTGATAACAATTTCGTGATCTACGTAATCGAATCAATCAAAAAAATGATGCAATATCCCCATGAAGGATCTTTTCATTTTTGTATAATTTTCTGAGGGGTAATGGAAAATTTTACGGAATTTTTTTCGACAAAAAAATTTTCAGGTGAGTTCGAAATTCGGGTGATCAGACATCGCCAATTCAGACACCGCTCACCGATTTTTCGTATACCTCATAGTTTTGAGGAAATTTGAACTCGAAATTTTGGGAAGAACAGAAAAAATCGAATTTCCATCCAAAAATCATTATATCTGCAGAAATATTTGTCATAGACATTTTTTGAAGACCGAGTCATGATCTAAAAAAGTTTGGATTCGATTTTCGGAAAAAATTGAATTTGCCTACAAAAATCGTTATATCTCCTGAAATATTCGTCACAGACCCCTCAAATAAAAACGTTTTTCTAATATCAAGCTACGATCTAAAACATACTGAGGTTTCAAGGGCGTAGCTCACGTCCAGAAGAAATGGTAGCTTCGGAAAAATTAACAATTTTTTCTTTGAAAATTTCAAATTATCACCTATAACTTATGAAATAATGTACTAAAGAATATTCAAGAAAATATCAAACAACTAGACAATAAAAATGACAAGAGGAATATAAAAAAGGGGAAAGCACAGATATCTATACAAATAGCCTAAGTCTCCAAGTGCGCAATCGGCTCATGAATGCCTTTTTAAAAATCTTTCAACTGGCAGAAGCTAATGTGCAAAAGACACAGCAAAATAAAAATTCCATAATGCAACTTCGAATATCAACTGAAAAATATCATCATCTGGACGATAAAAAATAATTGGAAATCAATTTTTTTCTTCATCTGATTCCAATCTCGAATTCAATAAAAGAGTGAAAGTTCAGTTAGTAATTTCATGTAATTTGGATCAGTTCAGATAAAGAATATGCCTCAACCTCAAGAAATACCTTGAATATCGATAGTATCAAGATAAAATGTTGCTGATATTATTGAATTAAATGGATCAGGCAAGAATTCTGTATATCTATTCCCTGTGGCTAATGCTACAGGGTCCAGATAAATAGAATAACTTATCATTATATTATTAGGGAAGAAAATTGATCAAGATAACATTGTGAAATTAATAAACACTAAGATTGTCGATCTATATAGGTACGTCTCTGTTAATTAAACTTCTCAATATGGATTCAAAGGTAATTTTATGAACTTTTTAGAACTAAGTGGATAATATCTCAATGTTTGTTCTCTCGGATTTTAGTTTTCAAAGATACATATTAGAACAACCATCGATAGAGGTTTTGATAATCTTTCAATCTATGTAAAAGCACGGTGTAACAGTCAAAGATTATCTTCTTCATTTTGTTCTTCGTTTTTACCTTCATATACAACATAATTAAAAAAAACGTAGGATTATCATTCATCGTGTTCAATGTGTGTACGTACACAAGGTGATGGAGAAAACCCATGTGAAACAAAAGCGTAATACAATTCATGCGTTGGTACAAATAAAAACCTACATAGTTACAAGATTTATTGTTGGAAATATTCATAAAATTGCTTTGTGGGTTATGAATTTTTCTCTATTTGGTATAGCATATATCCTTAAATAGGCTTAAGAAATGTTAACATTTGACATTTCTCCACTCGAATTTTAGAATTTGCATCGATAAAATGCTGTAAATTCCACTAAAATATTCAT
The DNA here is from genome assembly GCF_914767665.1 of Harmonia axyridis. Taxonomy (NCBI): domain Eukaryota; kingdom Metazoa; phylum Arthropoda; class Insecta; order Coleoptera; family Coccinellidae; genus Harmonia; species Harmonia axyridis. Next base: position 3,505,419 of record NC_059502.1, read on the forward strand.
CAGCAATTCCCAGAAATGCTATTCTCTGAAATTTATCGCAATAGAAGAATTTCATGGTATAAAAATACACTGCGCAAAAAAATTAACGCACATTCTGAAAATCTCAATTTTAATGAAAGTTAACTCTACATTGACTTTATAACTTATTTTTTATGTTCTCTCGAGAAGGTTTTGAACGAAACAAGACACATTAAATGGAAGAAAAATTCAGGATTTCACCGAATCTTATGTGAAAGAAGAGAAATAAACAATTTTCAAAATACTGGAATGCTGATATGTGATTTAATATTTGGTATTTCCACCCCTTGCGTTAATTACAGCTCGGCAACGACGGTTCATACTCAAAATGAGTGATCTTAAAATGTTTTGATCTAATCCTTTCCAGATTTCTCTGAGTTGGATTCCTAAGTCATTAAGAGTAGCTGGATGATTTTCTGAACTTCTCAGCCTTCTATTGAGGTTGTCCCAAACCTGCTCAATCGATGCGCGCGCGATGGGGTCTGGCATTATCGTCCATAAAAATGAAATTTTCACCAATGTATGGGGCAAATGGCACTACATGCTCTTCAATAATGTTATATACCTATCAGCATTCATAGCTCCATTATCAACGACCACTAGGTCTGCGCGAGCAGTCAAAGATATTCCACCACATACCATAATCGATCCTCCCCCGAAACCAGTAGTATTCAGGAAATTGCACTGAGCATATCTTTCATGTGGACGTCTGTATACAAGGGAACGTCGATCACAATGGTAGAGGCAGAATCTAGACTCATCTGTGAAGAGAACTCTTTCCCAATCAGCCTCTTCCCAATGGATATGCTCTTTCGCAAAATCCAAACGCGCCCTCCGATGGGCTAGGGTGAGAGCTGGGCCTCTTGTCGAGACACGAGGCCTTAAATCATATTCTCCGAGGCTATTTCTTATTGTCTGAGTGCTAATTTGCACCCCATGAGTTTGCTCAAGCTTATTTTGAAGGAGGCGAGCGGTTGCAAACCATTGTCTCAACGAAGAAACTTTCGAGTAACGTTCTTGAATGGCAGTTGTTACCCGTGGTCTACCCTGTCCTGGTCTTCGGACATTCATACCTGTCTCCCTGAATCGCTGCAACATTCTGGACACACTTGTATGGGAAACTCCAAACCTTTCTGCAATTCTTGTGTATGTCCATCCTTCTTCTCGCAAAACTACCGCTTGGGCATATTCCTCTTGGGTCAAATTGCGTGTTTCGCGTTGCATAGCGATCGAGTGTAGAAAATCAAACGAAAGAAAAACTATTGATCACCAAAATTGATCGAGAACAACTGATTTCAGAATGGAGCCAATACATTCAAAATCTGATAATCTCATCTTTTTTTATTCCTGCTGGGAAAAAACATATGTATTGAAGAAAAACGTTGAGAGTGGATAACATATGCATGCATAAGCATAATTCTGATAAAAATAATTATCATTGAGAACACCTTCAGTTGTAGAATAAATTTGAGATTTCCATAATGTGCGTTAATTTTTTTGCGCAGTGTATATCTTTTTCGTAAAGATAACATCGTTGGGGAAATTGTATATAAAAAAAGGATTAAAATTTACTGAGAGTGTAAATTCCAGATAGATAAGAAATCTTCATCATAGAGAAAAAAATTCCATAGATTCATCATTAGAAATTGTATACACTCATATGATAAACATCGTCTGTGCACGAAGCTTCGAACCATAAACGGACCATCGATGATACATCGTTGCAAATATTGTTCCAGTTGCAATTAACCTAGAAAAGTGCTAACAATGTATTTTATATTCAGTGTAATAGACAGATTCCGATCATGCAGTCTGGCAATGGAACGTACAAGAGTTATATCATTCTTTATAATTTCATTATTAATGGCTGCATTTCACTTCCGGAATTTTGGACTCAATGAAAGTCATGTAGGTATAACGAATCCATTATCAAGAGAAAATCTGTTTCCTTTTCCAGCAGTGCCTACATCATCGTCCCAGACAGGCCGATCCCATTTCCTAACTTAGCGAATGAGAATGCGATCCGTTTTGTCACATTTTGACTGTGATGGCACATCGAAACGAATTCTCTGGTAAAAACACCAATTTTATTCTATGGTTCGTTATTTTGTTTCTATGTCACATAAAGGTGACTATTGTAAAGGGTATTTTTTTTTAGAGCTATAGAACTTAAAATTGCAATAAAACAACGATGAATTATTCGATTGACATGAATTTTATTTTTCCGCAAGATAATCTTGTGGCATTACATTTTAAATATGATTTCTGGCATATGACCGCCACGGCTGGCTCGGATGTAGTCCAATCTGGACGTACAATTTTCGATGACTTTTTCCAACATTTGTGGCCGTATATCGGCAATAACACGGCGAATGTTGTCTTCCAAATGGTCAAGGGTTTGTGGCTTATCCGCATAGACCAATGACTTTACATATCCCCACAGAAAGTAGTCTAGCGGTGTTAAATCACAAGATCTTGGAGGCCAATTCACAGGTCCAAAACGTGAAATTAGGCGGTCACCAAACGTGTCTTTCAATAAATCGATTGTGGCACGAGCTGTGTGACATGTTGCGCCGTCTTGTTGGAACCACAGCTCCTGGACATCATGGTTGTTCAATTCAGGAATGATAAAGTTAGTAATCATGGCTCTATACCGATCACCATTGACTCTAACGTTCTGGCCATCATCGTTTTCGAAGAAGTACGGACCAATGATTCCACCAGCCCATAAAGCGCATCAAACAGTCAGTTTTTCTGGATGTAACGGTGTTTTGACATACACTTGAGAATTAGCTTCTCTCAAAATGCGGCAGTTTTGTTTGTTGACGTAGCCATTCAACCAGAAGTGCGCTTCATCGTTAAACAAAATAAAATGGACGTAGTGCGCGATACGTATTCCGCACAGAACCATTATTTTCGAAATGAAATTGCACTTTTTGCAAGCGTTGTTCAGGCGTGAGTCTATTCATGATAAATTGCCAAACCAAACTGAGAATAAATCACTTGACAGCTGTTAAATCGGTCGCCATCTCGAACAGTAATGCCAACTTAAAGTTATATACCTCGAAAAAAAACACCCTATATATATTGTTGAGTATTTGAAACACTGCGTCTATATTTCACCATTTGGAAACATATATTGCAGATTTCATAGGTATTAAAGTACAAATTCATTAAATTTAATAGATTATTACAAATAAATGAAGACATTTCTATGGCCTCATTCTGTTAAATGATGACTTCAACTTCAAGTGAAGTTGAAGATTAATAGACCAATTAAAAAGTAACCGGTTTACCATAGTAAACTCATTTTTTTGGCAAAATTTGGAAAAAAGCCGTAAAATTCAATTCTTTACCCAATAATCGTTATATTTCCTGAAATATTGGTCACAGCCACCTCAAACATAAACGTTTTTCATAGATCGAGCTGAGATCTAAAACATATTGAAGTGTCGAGTCCGTATCTTGCCACAAGGAGCGTTGGCAGCTTCGAGAATATTATCACAATTATTTCAAAAATTTCAGTTTACAACCTATAATTGCTGAAATAATAGAGTTATCTTTGAACTGAGTGCATTATCGTAATCTACGTTATCGACTGAATCGATAAGATGGTATGAAATGTCGACGTGGGAACTTTCCAAAAAAAAAAAAATTTTCAAGGTCTAATATGTCATAGAATCGATAGAAAGAGCCCCTAACTTGGTCAGGAGCATTCGAGCGCTCGTCTTTCATGCGATTATTGGGGTCCATTGAACCACATTTTTCGTCTCGTCAAGAAAATTATTGAAAAAATGTAATAAATGACAATCAGCTCAAAGTATCACGTAATTCTATATTATCATGGCATTTTGATGATAAATGCGAATTTTCGTATAAAATAATTGTATCAGCACAAATACGCGAAAGCTTCATGTCAGTTATTTTATGATTTTTCAATGATCATTTATTTGTAGAACGTTATATCGAATCAACATTTTGCTCTCGAGGTCATCTTGAAGTATTTCAAAATTGGAATAGAATAATTCGCGTTAAATTTGCATGCTTTAAATGAAAGAGAGAGCCATACGAACTCGAATTAAAACATGTACTAACAATATAACAAAAAAATCCTGTGTATATGTAATATACATAAAAACCACAAAAAAGGGCGCATGCTGGAAATAACTTTCACACCGAATGTACAATTGAATTTTTTTTAATTTCCTCTCCTCCCAAGAGCTGTTGCACAATAACTAGCGTAGCAGAGTTGTTTTTCTGAAGATTCTTTACACGGTATAATTCGCAAAGAATTTTAAACCCGGTAAATATCGTTCTTTTCCTTATTATGAAACAACGGTCTGAACTATGCATTACTTGCAGCAATTCATTTAGAGTATATAAAAACGCTTTTTTCCGATCGTTCAAGAAAGCGTTGCATTCCGATTGTGTTTTGTCCGATTTAATTAAAAGATTCCAGGGACGGATTCAACATTTGAATATGCGCTAATAAAAATTTTATGTGTCCCAAATTCGATGCTCATTTGGAGCGTTTCAAGAACTATAAGACTTAGAGAAAAAAAATCTTTTCTTCGAAATAATAAGATATTAGAAAGAAGATTCGTTTTCGAGTTACAGGGCGTTTCTTGAAAAATTACTTTAAAATATTTCGCTACATCTTGATTCGTTATGATTATCATATCAACCATAAAAAATGCTGAAAAAACGTTGTGAAATCTTTCGAATATCTTGACAGAAACCAATATATATCGAAATATTCGAAATGGTCATTTTTCTGAAACGCCCTGTAATTCAAGAACGAATCAAGATATCTATGATCTGCTTTTTGATATCTATTTATTTAAAATAAAAAAGATCGCGTTCTTGAAGATTTTTCCTCTAAGTCTTATAGTTCTCGAGGTGATCTCAGTGAGCATCGAATTTGGGGCACCCTGTACAGGGTGGGCAAATTTCGATGTTTTAGCACTACAACTTTTGAATCAGATGAGATAGACTAAATCTGATGCCCCATTCTCGGTCTCTTTTTCTGAGAAACTGACAAGGGTAGTATTCATTTTTGGCCACCTTCTTTTGTTTTCGAATTATAACCGAAAATTGGAAACATGGCGATATCGAAAAACATTTAATCTCGGCTAATACTGATGATAGAGCTCTGAAATTAAAACATTATACAGGCACTTTTTTACGTAGAATCCAGTGGCGTGCTCGTATTTTCAAAAGGGTTTTTAATTACGAAGCTATGACCCAAAGTTATGTTTTTTCAAATGGCGACACTAGATTTTTGTGCCATTTTCTGAAAGCTTAATTTTTCCTGATTTCAAAAATATATAACATCGTATGATTCGGATCAATATAAATAATAGAAAATGGCCAAGAACCTCTTTTCACCTTAGAGTCTCAAAAAATATGTATCTCGAAAACTAGGCATAGGATTGAGTTGGACCCTTAGACTTTCTTGTTCAGGAGGTCATATCCTAAAACAAACGAAAAATTCAGGAAAATTAATCGGTGACATTCCATTAGTCTGCTGAATGGTCCTTTGAATAAATGAGAGATATTTAGTGGTCTATTGGCAAATTACAGTTACTTTTTCGACCTAGTAGCATTCAATTAACAAAAATACCGCGATACAAATCCAGAACCTCAGTTTGTGCAACCAATAAACAAGACAATACAATTGAATTTCCATGAACGACAATTTAATTGTTGGTGAAGCTTAATGATTACAAACTATCTAACTTAATCAAATTGTGACGAAATCCATACTGTATAAAGTTGATTAGACCCTCGCAAATTACTGTAAAGCGCGTTGACAGCTCGGCTGATTTGAAATCACGACACACAGAAAACCGTTAAATTGTACAAACAATGCTACACACGTTACTTGCCTGAACTGTAATTAAACTTGCAGAAAAAATGAAAATACCTCTATTCGAGAGAAGGAAATCTAGAGTTAAATAATTCCTCTAACTGCCAATTTCTGATGCAAAGATATGGAGCACATTGGCAGTTTCGAAATAACGTCGATTAGCTTTGAAAATGTCGTAGATAGAACGCAAATCCAGTGAACGTGTAAGTACCTACATAATTTTTCAGATTTACAGCATACCGCTGACCAGTATCAGTTACATAATAGCGAATGGTCAAAGCACTCTTAAACCCAATATTATTATTAGTCTCTCCCATGAGATGTTGATCAAGGTTGACTTGTGAAACGTACACCAACTGGCAACTATGCATGACAAGGTACGGTAAAGGAAATAGTGTGCTAAATTCGAGATATCAAAGTTGCACCTCCCATTCAAATAGAAAAAAAATCAGATCGTCTAACACTTATCGACAACTGGATTACTTGGAGCTTTCCGTGATGTTTTGCAATTTGTGTCGCGTTGAAGATTGGTTCAGCGCGCTATCATTTTGTTCGGATTTCAGTATGGTTTTGGGCCGAGCATGCACTCAAATAAAAGGGTTCAGAAAAATTCAACAGTTGGAAAAAATGACGCTAAAGAGTAAAGGATATCATTTAATGAGCTCAATTGTTTCTCAGATGTCCACACATTCTAACGGATGTTTTTTTTTCGAGGTATATAACTTTAAGTTGGCATTACTGTTCAAGATGGCGACCGATTTAACTGCTGTCAAGTGATTTATTCTCAGTTTAGTTTGGCAATTCATCATGAATAGACTCACGCCTGAACAACGCTTAGAAATAGTGCAATTTTATTTCGAAAATAATGGTTCTGTGCGGAATACGTATCGCGCACTACGTCCATTTTATTTTGTTTAGCGATGAAGCGCACTTCTGGTTGAATGGCTACGCCAACAAACAAAACTGCCGCATTTGGAGTGAAGCTAATCCTCAAGTGTATGTCGAAACACCTTTACATCCAGAAAAACTGACTGTTTGGTGCGCTTTATGGGCTGGTGGAATCATTGGTCCGTACTTCTTCAAAAACGATGATGGCCAGAACGTTACAGTCAATGGTGAATCGGTATAGAGCCATGAATACTTACTTTTTCATTCCTGACTTGAACAACCATGATGTCCAGGAGCTGTGGTTTCAACAAGACGGCGCAACATGTCATACAGCTTGTGGCACAATCGATTTATTGAAAGACACCTTTGGTGACCGCTTAATTTCACGTTTTGGACCAGTGAATTGGCCTCCAAGACCTTGTGATTTAACACCGCTAGACTACTTTCTGTGGGGCTATGTAAAGTCATTGGTCTATGCGGATAAGCCACAAACCCTTGACCATTTGGAAGACAACATTCGCCGATATACGGCCACAAATGTTGGAAAAAGTCATCGAAAATTGAACGTCCAGATTGGACTACATCCGAGCTAGCCGTGGCGGTCATATGCCAGAAATTATATTTAAAATGTAATGCCACAAGATTATCTTGCGGATAAATGAAATTCATGTCAATCGAATAATCCATCGTTCTTTTATTGCAATTTAAAGTTCTATAGCTCTAAAAAAAACACCCTTTACATACTTCATGATAGTAACATCACTTTTGACTTTTGGTCATCAGAGCTGAGGATCTTTTCTTTCACCTTTTAAGCTTCTTACACTCGCAAGGCTGAACTAGGACCTCCAATGGAATACCATTCTGTTTGGGCAAGCAATACAGCCAATCGAAGGTGATGAGGCAATGTGGTAGAATATGAGATCCTTAATTCCTTATGCAAAAGTTAGTGAACCACAAGGTATGGGAATCTAACGCTTGGTGTTAGGTACATCCAGGAGTAAGATGATAGATGAAAACTTGCTCTCTATCCAATCGATCCCTACATTATATATGATCTAATTCCACAATTCAATTGAACAATCATTCCATTGAATATTGTGGTAATTATGCATCCAACCTTGCTGAGCAAAATCTCACTCACTTGATAAAGTTCTCATGAATATTCAAAGTGGGCACTAATGGCTTGTTATTAAAACCGGAAGTGGGTATATGGAATGCGATCATCTTCCATTTGGAATAAGAAGAAAGTTTGCTCATAAATATGAATTTCAATTAATTAGGAGTAGGTACATTTTAATTTCAAGTGTTCTCTTGATACTATATACGTAACCGATTCGTCAAATAGGAAATATTAGCGTGTTGAACTGAGGTAATTAAAATAGAATTTATGGATCTTAAAAATCGAAAGGTGAAAATATACTTGATATCGTCGAGCTCCACTGAAGCTTAGATGGCTACTTTGTATTTTGATTTTTCGACCATTAAAGCTATTGCTGATGTAAGATACTTCATCGGCCATACAGGATGTTGCGCGATAGAAATCTTTATTTTCTTTATTGCTATTTCCAATGACGAACCATTTTTTCGTATCATTGACAAAATGATTTTTTTTTGTAGAATTTCGATATTTAAAATCTTATCCTGATAATCTTTTGAACTACGTCATATAATATAGAAATTCAAGGCAGGAAGACGCAGAATTAATTTTTTTTTCAATTATGAATGATGTCGATTTCATTGGAAATAAACAATTATTACTAGGGATTCATCAAGCCAAGTAGCTTGACATTTTAACCAACTAAAGGGTGTTTTTGTTCGAGGTATATAACTTTAAGTTGGCATTACTGTTCAAGATGGCGACCGATTTAACAGCTGTCAAGTGATTTATTCTCAGTTTGGTTTGGCAATTCATCATGAATAGACTCACGCCTGAACAACGCTTGCAAATAGTGCAATTTTATTTCGAAAATAATGGTTATGTGCGGAATACGTATCGCTCACTACGTCCATTTTATTTTGTTCAGCGATGAAGCGCACTTCTGGTTGAATGGCTACGTCAACAAACAAAACTGCCGCATTTGGAGTGAAGCTAATCCTCAAGTGTATGTCGAAACACCGTTACATCCAGAAAAACTGACTGTTTGGTGCGCTTTATGGGCTGGTGGAAACATTGGTCCGTACTTCTTCAAAAACGATGATGGCCTGAACGTTACAGTCAATGGTGATCGGTATAGAGCCATGATTACTAACTTTTTCATTCCTGAATTGAACAACCATGATGTCCAGGAGCTGTGGTTCCAACAAGACGGCGCAACATGTCACACAGCTCGTGCCACAATCGATTTATTGAAAGACACGTTTGGTAACCTCCCTATTTCACGTTTTGGACCTGAAAATTGGCCTCCAAGATCCTGTGATTTAACACCGATAGACTACTTTCTGTGGGGCTATGTAAAGTCATTGGTCTATGCGGATAAGCCACAAACCCTTGACCATTTGAAAGACAACATTCGCCGTGTTGTTGCCGATATACGGCCACAAATTTTGAAAAAAGTCATCGAAAATTGGACTACATCTGAGCCAGCCGTGGCGGTCATATGCAAGAAATCATATTTAAAATGTAATGCCACAAGATTATCTTGCGGATACATAAAATTCATATCAATCGAATAATCCATCGTTGTTTTATTGCAATTTAAAGTTCTATAGCTCTAAAAAAAACACCCTTTATAAGATGTCCCATGTGTCTTAGATCCGGGATGGAAAATTATAAAATCATACAAATCCTGGAGGTTTCTCAATATAAAAAACTTTGTTTTTTTATAATTTTTGTTATGATTTATAGTGATTTAATTTATGTTTCTGTTCCAAAAAGATTGATATTCGATTCCTCACATTTATTAGCGCATACATCAAAAAAAATGTCAGAGTTGAAAAGGTTAACCTCTGACCAGATTCATCCATAAACACATAAATTTAACTACCGATCTCGCTCTGGGAAAATCCAGAAAAACTAATATCATCTTGTTTCGACTAGATTTACATAAAATCTAGTTCCAATAACTATATGCAAATTAAGTCCCCAAGGAATATATTTATCATCGATTAAACTTTATGGCTGTTTGTTTCCATTAACGTATCGGATTTTTTCACATCAATTTGCATTTAATAGCTAGCGTGCGAAAGTTCAAATAGTCTTTGATTGAGTGAATTTGATCGGCCTTAAGCTTTGTTCATTTTTTTTTAGGAAATATTCGAAAAGTGGAGGATATGTTTTGTATTTCCTGCGAATAACCTTCTGGAGCAAAACCAGAAGGTATGTTACATCAGAAATACCGGTACAGTCCGAGCAATGAGTCAAGAACACAGAAAGGATAACGGAATTTTGAACGAATACATTACACATTATATGCATGAAGGTTTTGTTCATTAGCGTTTGCTAAAATTTGGCTCATTAAGAACAGCTTTTAAACGCTTTCTCACCCAGAAGTATTATTCAATAATATTATTGTTACTATGAATTCCTTTCTAATGCTATTAGTGTTTGAGATTTTTTTTTAGATGCATTTATTTCGTTGGCCAGAACTGGATAGAGTAGTTGATTGCATTGGGTTTAATAATCCTTGCAAAAATTAGATCGATGTACTGATAGTTCAGGGTTTTCGAGCGCTTGTTCTGCATTCCTAACATTTCGACTAAATGTTGGTTATTCTGTGATATGATCCGTCCGACCGTAAACACGGTCTAGGAAGTACCTAGAAACTTGATATCGTATTAGGGGTTCTCATAGAGTAATGAGTAATAAAAATAGATAGAGGGAGTATACGCAATTTTCACATGTCCCCAACATGGTTAGATTACGTTGTCGGATTGTGATATATCTTCATATCCACAATTTTACTATATCGTTATGAATGTATATTATATTGAATGAAATATATTTATTTGAGAGATTTCCGATTAAATATGCAAATTTGAATATTTGGAATGCGATATTTTTCCTAATTGTCGAATTTATAATAAGCAGAATATTTATTATTTTCTGTATCTACCTGCTGAAATCCAAGGTTTGGTAACTTTTGCTCTCCTAGTGTTAACGGTTGTTTCACGTCGTTTGGCGTGCTTGAAGTTTGTTTTCTGAATTTCTGATATATTAAGGTATTCATCTTTATATATTTGGAGTTAATATGAAACGTTGATTTACTATGGGACATAAGTAGTGAGTTCTTTGTGGAGAAACTCGCGAATTGAGTGAAATATCGTATCATTGATATGTTTTCATTTCCGCGCGCTTCATGTCAAATTTCATAGTTCATGTTGGGGACAAAATTTGCTTACTGAAAATGACATATGCTCCCTCTATCTATGTTTATTACTCTAAGGAAAAATACATAAGAGATATTGGTCACAAATTGAACGAGGGATTCATGAATGATTTTTAGCTTAAAATGTCTAGTGGCGTACCATTTTTTGTAACAAAAATTGAGAGCAATAAATAAAATGACAGCTTCTAAGAAAAAGTTTAACATCCCTTATCTCCGAATACAAAACTGCTAACAAAAATTATATAGTGAACCGTCACTAATTTTTCAAGCAGAATCATCCCCAGAAGTTTTCGCTCTTATTCACTAACACCCTGTATATTTCGCTACCATTATTTTTTCAAATTTATTGAACCTCCATACTGATTGATTCATCACATAAAATCCATGTTGAAATAATAAAAATAATGGAATTGATTTTGATTTATTGGACACATTGGACTTATGGCAAGAGATCCTTAATAATGCAGTCAATAAAATCTGCACACTGATCGAAGTTGTAAATTCAAACAACAATGACTGGGTATCCTACGCATTTTTATAACGTGTTTCAATCTGGAAATGAGTGGCAAGGACGTATCGAATAGTTCATTTTATTGTTGCCACAATAAATTACTTCCCTTCGAATCTTATAGACGACAAAAGTCGGCAATTATGTTATAAATAATGGAGGTATGATTAGACTTCGAATTATAGTGAGACTGAACCAGATTTTGTTTATTATTTACAGTATTGGATTGGATTGGAATCGTTCAAGGAAAATACCTGCATCATAATCGTTGTTCTGAGAACTAAAAAGCGTGCGAAATCTTCAAATTAAAACACACCGTTTTTCAAAGGTTGCTATCTAAAAAAACTAGTTGGGGACATGTTAAAATTCCGTATATGTACTCCCTCTAGCTATGTATGTTTATTATTATGGAAGAGCCCGATATCTGGGCAACTGTCATCTTTTGACATTTGACATATGGAAACTACGACATTTCTAAAATTGAGGTATTTTGGGAAACCCTACAACATTCATGTTCAAAGTTTCTACCATTTGGTTCAGTTCTGGCTCAGAGTATAAGGAGACGCCCCGTACATCCTGTAGACATTTTCACCTCAAAAACAATTCCATACGGATGGTGAGTGTATCCGTTGACGAAAACTTTGTCATCTCATTAAACTACATCCTTCTTGTGTGTCTCAAATATTCGAAAGTATTGTATCATTATCGAACGTTGAAATTCCTTCCATGCTTCTTTTCGTTCGTAATTCCTCATCAATCGATGATTAATTGAACGATAATGTTCAACAGTCTCCGTTATAAGAGAGTTTCGTAATAAGGATACCATTGGTAGGCTTCATGACACCCTTCGAAAACAACACTGCAGGCTACGTGTGAAATGAGTCGTTATCCACCGACAAAGAATGAATTAGGAAATATTAGATACCTATAAGGAAGTTGACCAACAATAAATTTTTCAGTAATGGCTTCGATTTGCTTCAAATAACTCGCGTGGTCTTCGTTATACGACGCCACATGGTACATAAATCGTCCTTAATGTTCGACAATGTGAGAAAATATCAGAATACAGCGAAATGAAGGGGTTTCAAATGATAGGTTTCATTTTGATATTGAAATAAATAAGTATATTTTGAGAAAAATCAATGGATAAATGGATTTAAAAGTTAGAGGAGACCAGAAAAATATTTTAACTGGTTAGGACTCACAATCGATCAAAAGCAACAACGTGTTAATGATTCTGAGCAGTGTTTGAAGTTGTTTAAGTGCAATAAACCTGAATTTTTGCGTCGATATGTGACAATCGGTGAAACATGGCTCCATTATTTCACTCCGGAGTCCAATCGACAGTCAGCTGAGTGGACTGCACACGATGAACCCAATCCAAAGCGAGAAAAAACACAACAGTCAGCTGGCAAGGTTATGACATCAGTATTCTGGGATGCGCAAGGTATAATAATATATTCATTGATTACCTCCAAAAGGGCCAGACCATACACAGCGATTAATTATTATATAGCGTTATTGGATCGTTTAAAGAATGAATTCGTTAAAAATACGGCCCCAATTGAAAAAAAAGTGCTGTTTCATCAAGACAATGCGCCGTGTCACAAATCAATGAAACCAATGGCAAAATTGTATGAATTCTTCGAATTGCTTCTGCATCCACCGTATTCGCCAGATCTGGCCCCCAGCGACTTTTCCTGTTCTCAGACCTCAAAAGAATGCTCGCTGGAAAGAAATTTAGCGCCTATGAAAAAGTAATCGCCGAAACTGAGGCCGATTTTGGAGCGAGAGACAAATCATACTACAAAAATGGTATCGAAAAGTTGGAAGATCGCTATAATCGCTGTATCGCCCTCGAAGGCAACTATGTATGAATAATAAAATCGAATTTTGCCAAAAAAAATGTGTTTTACTATGGTAGACCGGGGACTTTTCAATTGGCCTTTTATTGTAGAGTATATGAAAAGTAAATGCTATGGATCGAATGAAATGGAAATGAGAAGTTGGACTGTTTTTTTTTGCCCAGCAACCTTTGAGAGACGGCGTGTGTTTTAATTTAAAGATTTCGCACTCTTTTCAGTTCTTAGAACAACGATTATGATGAAGATATATAAAAAAAAAATTTTTTCCTCGAACGTTTCCAATCCAAAGGTGCACTATACTGTAAATAATGAACAAAATCTGGTTCAGTCTCACTATAATTCGAAGCCTAATCATACCTCCATTATTTATAACATAATTGCCGACTTTTGTCGTCTATAAGATTCGAAGGGAAGTAATTTATTGTGGCAACAATAAAATGAGCTAGTCGATACGTCCTTGCCACTCATTTCCAGATTGAAACACGTTATAAAAATGCGTAGGATACCCAGTCATTGTTGTTTGAATTTACAACTTCGATCAGTGTGCAAATTTTATTGACTGCATTATTTATAGGATCTCTTGCCATAAGTCCAATGTGTCCAATAAATCAAAATCAATTCCATTATTTTTATGATTTCAACATGGATTTTATGTGATGAATCGATTAGTATGGATGTTCAATAAATTTGAAAAAATAATGGTAGCGAACTATACAGGGTGTTGGTGAATAAGAGCGAAAACTTCTTGGGCTAATTCTGCATGAAAAAATAATGACGGTTCACTATATAATTTTTGTTAGCAAATGTTTTGTATTCCGAGATAAGGGATGTTAAACTTTTTCTTGAAAGTTGTCATTTTATTTATTGCTCTCAATTTTTTGATAAAAAAAATGGTACGCCACTAGACATTTCAAGCTAAAAATCATTTATGAATCCTTCGTTCAATTTGTGACAATTATCTCTTATGTATTTATCCTAAGAGTAATAAACATAGATAGAGGGAGCATATGTCATTTTCAGTAAGCAAATTTTGTCCCCAACATGAACTATCAAATTTGACATGAAGCGCGCAGAAATGAAAACATATCAATAATACGATATATCACTCAATTCGCGAGTTTCTCCACTAGCTTTTTTTATACCATCCATAAAAACAGAATAAAAAATTTTTCACATAAAACTTTCATTTTTTATTGCACTTCAAGACATTCAGTTTTATAGCATTCCAATATCGATTCAATTCATATAAAAATAATTAAAGTATTCGCATTTTAATTGAATCTCTTTGAGTCAGCGAAATACTTGAAAAAAAAATCGATGACCCCCATGAAATTAATAACTACCATTGTCTCTTACCTACTCATAAGCATTGTCCTGGTTTTATTCTATTAATCTAATTATAACGACGTGGGTACAAATTTTAATACTTGGAAGAATCCCGACCACATCGTGTTCAGCATAATTGACTGCATTGTTCAACTCAATATTCATAATTATTTTTCCAAGTTATCGGTAACTCTCGTTAATTATCTTCTTTGATGTTTTTCTTTCCCAGACAATGAAGCATTCGTGAAAAACGAACTAGGCCAAGGATAGATAATTAGCAAGATTTTATCGACTTGAAAACACGAAATGCTTTTTCGGATTGTGAAGCTATAAACAATGGGATAATTATTCATTAGTTATAAATTCTGATTAGGAATTATAAACGATCATAAAAGGAAATCTTACTCCCATTCTTGGTCCAGTCCCACTTATTTTGTGCTTCTAAGGTCGAGAAATGGGTTCTATTTGAATAATTTGATTTATGTTTCTTGACAGTGTATTATTTTGTCTTCATCAAATAACTTAATAACAATTAAAATAATTGCAGATTTTGCTAGGAGGTTTATTATGTTTATATCAATTCATAAATCAACTAAAAAAACAGCGATCGACCGGCTTGAGTTCTTGTGTTAACTGAACTTCAAAAGCCTTATGACCTAAGTCTAAGCAAAATACAGTTTTGTGAACTGTAACTTCAACATTTCCACCATTTTTGTAGAAAAATTTAACAATTTCAATGCGTTGTTGAAACAGTTATCGTTCCATTTTCAGTACCTAATGGCATAGTTTCCACTTGTCAAATGTCAAAAGACGAAATCCATTTTGTATGTGGGATGATTCGCCTCATCTAAAAACACTACTTTTCACCTTATATCTAGCTAATGGGTGTTTTTTTTCGAGGTATATAACTTTAAGTTGGCATTACTGTTCAAGATGGCGACCGATTTAACAGTTGTCAAGTGATTTATTCTCAGTTTGGTTTGGCAATTCATCATGAATAGACTCACGACTGAACAACGCTTGCAAATAGTGCAATTTTATTTCGAAAATAATGGTTCTGTGCGGAATACGTATCGCGCACTACTACCATTTTATTTTGTTTAGCGATGAAGCGCACTTCTGGTTGAATGGCTACGTCAACAAACAAAACTGCCGCATTTGGAGTGAAGCTAATCCTCAAGTGTATGTCGAAACACCGTTACATCCAGAAAAACTGACTGTTTGGTGCGCTTTGTAGGCTGGTGGAATCTTTGGTCCGTACTTCTTCAAAAACGATGATGGCCAGAACGTTACAGTCAATGGTGATCGGTATAGAGTCATGATAACTAACTTTTTCATTCCTAAATTGAACAACCATGATGTCCAGGAGCTGTGCATCCAACAAGACGGCTCGTGCCACAATCGATTTATTGAAAGACACGTTTTGGACCTGTGAATTGGCCTCCAAGATCTTGTGATTTAACACCGCTAGACTACTTTCTGTGGGGCTATGTAAACTCATTGGTCTATGCGGATAAGCCACAGACCCTTGACCATTTGCCGTGTTATTGCCGATATACGGCCACAAATGTTGGAAAAAGTCATCGAAAATTGGACGTCCAGATTGGACTACATCCGAGCCAGCCGTGGCGGTCATATGCCAGAAATCATATTTAAAATATAATGCCACAAGATTATCTTGCGGATAAATAAAATTCATGTCAATCGAATAATCCATCTTTGTTTTATTGCAATTTAAAGTTCTATAGCTCTAAAAAAACACCCTTTATCTAGCTAGATAGCTAATCAACCGTAAAATCTAAAGAATCGAACAAAACCTAGAATGTCCACGATATATACCAAAGCTGATTTATTCATCATGCAGCTCCGTTCCCAGAGAGCTGAACCTCGATAAGATCCAGCAATTAAAAAAATCGTGGAACCGTGCCGCAATGTGCAAGAAAGAGAAGAGATTGTTCCTTATTTGCAGTACTGACCGATATAGGCTTAATGCTAATTCGAATAATATCGGTATTACCTAATACCAATATCATTACCGGACTGCTGGAGTGAAATAACCCGTTCATATCTAGCTGACATGTATGAATATTGAATGTACGTATGGATATGACATAAATAATTGCCAACAGCTCAGACTCTGAATCCCGGTGAAAGGAACGACCGTTTTATTTGGTCGATTGAAAAATCCAATATCGACGCACACATGCAGACTTTATATACATATTGGAGGTAAGCTATTTATTTGAGGGACGCAGATACAATGGGCGTTGCGTAAATGGGTTGTGCCGCATCCATGGTATTACCCGAGATGATTACGGTGTACCAATTAAAAGATCGAAGATAGTCGGTCGATCGAATTTTAGAAGGACGTTCTCGATTATTTGTAGGCTTGTAGTTGAATGTTCCGGGTATAGGTCCCCCAAAGATATATCGCAGTTACGATCGTTTACAGCTTTGCCGTTTTAATCAGTTTATCGACGCTCTATCATAAAACTATCCCTAAACAATTGGTCCGCACCTCAAAGTAATAAACATAGATAAACATGACTGAAGGCTTTCACGGTAAGGTTGCGCCAATAGTCCACACCGGTGATGAACCCCATAGTTCAGAGTAATAAGAGAGGGAACATATGTCATTTTCAGTAAGCAAATTTTGTCCCCAACATGAACTATCAAATTTGACATGAAGCGCGCGGAAATGAAAACATATCAATGTTACGATATCTCACTCCATTCGCGAGTTTCTCCACAGAGAACGCACTTCTTATGTCCCATAGTGAATCAACGTTTCATATTGACTCAAAATATTTTGAAATAAATACCTAAATATATCAGAAATTCAGAAAACAAACTTCGAGCTCGCCAAACGACGTGAAACAACCGATGACACTAGGAGAGCAAAAGTTGCCAAACCTTGGATTTCAGCAGGTAGATACAGAAAATAATAAATATTCTGCTTAGTATAAATTCGACAATTAGGAAAAATATCGGATTCCAAATATTCAAATTTGCATATTCAATCGGGAATCACCCAAATAAATATATTTCATTCAATATAATATACATTCATAATGATATAGTAAAATTGTGGATTTGAAAATATATAACAATCCGACAACGTAATCTAACCATGTTGGGGACATGTAAAAATTGCGTATACTTCCTCTATCTATGTTTATTACTCTATTGTCCGCACACGCCAGCTGTTCAGGATCGTAATTTTGAAATTTTGTTTGCAGAACATTTAAATAACAATTATTATCTTTAAATACCCTTGTTGTTAGAAGTTATCTATCAAAGAGGTTAGTGAAGTTAAGCTTGAACCTTTCAAGGAATGAATTCAATTCAAAATTTGTGAAGAGCATATCTCAAGGCACCCTGAATTTTTTAATGCATTTTTCTTTGGAACGTTGCAGTGTTGTATTGAATTGTGTTAACTGAACAATTATTTTCTATTTTTTTTACCATATATTCACAACAAAATAAGCTGAAAGCATACGGTAAAACATCCTTTTTCTTGATGTGAAATAATTTCCAAAACAGAATTCGACCATCAAATTCAATATCAAAAGCGAATTCCTCAAAACTTAATCATCGCACCCTGTATATGCAGATACGATACCTCATTATTAGATATCTTCAGGACGGAAGTTACATAATGACTCTAAATAAAGTGGGCATATAATAATTCTTTCTCACTTTCCAACTGATACATGACGATTTTTAAACGTCATTATTACACATAAACATTTCTTTCAATCGCGAGTACCAATTCTGAACACCAATAAGCGACAGTTTTCGTCCCACCATTTTAAATAATTCGAGAGGAGAAAATATTAAGCGGCCTGTAATTATGCGGTAAAAATTTTTTTTCGCTCGAGATCATTTTCACTCAAGATATTAACCAATTATATCGAATTATCGGCATGTTCGAATTGGACACGTGAACTTGCACAATGGCAATTTCAATTCAAGTGGAAAATGAGGCTGGTTATAGCTGATCGTTTTTTTTTTAAGAAAGCTTTAAAAGCTTAAAGCATAGTCACCTTCAAGAGTGGTTCATGTAGTCCAAACCTACTCTAACATTTAAAATTTAAAAAACTTTTTCTGTAGAAAGATTCGTCTTTGTAGATTTCACAAATTACAGATTATTTAGAACCACAGACATAAAGAGAAAATAAAGAGTGTTTTTTTAGAGCTATAGAACTTTAAATTGCAATAAAACAACGATTGATTATACGATTCACATGAATTTCATTTATCCGTAAGATAATCTTGTGGCATTACATTTTAAATATGATTTCTGGCATATGACCGCCACGGCTAGCTCGGATGTAGTTCAATCTGGACGTCCAAATTTCGATGATTTTTCCCAACATTTGTGGCCGTATATCGGCAATAACACGGCGAATGTTGTCTTCCAAATGGTCAAGGGTTTGTGGCTAATCCGCATAGACCAATGACTTTACATAGCCCCACAGAAATTAGTCTAGCGGTGTTAAATCACAAGGTCTTGGAGGCCAATTCACTGGTCCAAAACGTGAAATTAAGCGGTCACCAATGGTGTCTTTTAATAAATCGATTGTGGCACAAGCTGTATGACATGTTACGCCGTCTTGTTGGAACCACAGCTCCTGGACATCATGGTTGTTCAATTCAAAAATGAAAAAGTTAGTTATCATGGCTCTATACCGATCACCATTGACTGTAACGTTCTGGCCATCATCGTTTTCGAAGAAGTACGGACCAATGATTCCACCAGCCCATAAAGCGCACCAAACAGTCAGTTTTTCTGGATGTAACGGTGTTTCGACATACACTTGAGGATTAGCTTCACTCCAAATGCGGCAGTTTTGTTTGTTGGCGTAGCCATTCAACCGGAAGTGCGCTTCATCGCTAAACAAAATTCGCTAATGAAAATCGGGAACAACGGCAATCTCATTTTGCACTATTTGCAAGCGTTGTTCAGGCGTGAGTCTATTCATGATGAATTGCCAAACCAAACTGAGAATAAATCACTTGACTGCTGTTAAATCGGTCGCCATCTTGAACAGTTATGCCAACTTAAAGTTATATACCTCGAAAAAAAACACCCGTTATTATCTTAGTATCAGTCATAATATTCATGACTCTAGGCGCTGCAGGTTCAAGGTCATAGGAAAGGTTCGAAAACTGATTAATATATATGTTTACCAGTTTACCTTTTCTTATTGTGTTTTTATTTGCGGGATACGGATACATCGGATGATTCGGATGAGCGACTAACCCTGTGTCCTGAAAGAAGAAGAAGAAAATGAATTGTCAATTTACATTGTTATGACTGCTGAGGTTATGTTCATTGTTATGACATTGCATTCTACTCTGTTATCACAGTATAGATAGTCCCTATCTTGGAACATTAATAAACTATCTATATTCTAAGGTTCCTATACTGTGCTGTTATTTGTGCGACATTGCGATCATATCACGTGTCTTTCATAGTCGAAGCTCGACGATCTTTTTTCAGTTTTATTCATTCAAATAGTTAATTAGTTGATTATATATTTTCTTGGTTGTTTTGTCTTATTCTTGGTATCTTAACTACATTGTTGTAAACATGGAATTCGCTGAACACCCTGACAAAACAAAAAAATACTCTAGTGATTTGTAAGTATGATTTGGGGATTTATTTAAGAATATATTTGTTGGATACAACAGAATAATGATCATAAAGACAGCTTTTTAATATTCCTTATATTATATAATTAATTTATAATGTAATTATTATTATATTTTTTAGCATTTCTTCTGATGAAGGAGAGAGTTTCGGAATAAATGAAGTTAAGACTGAGAACTTTGATATCAAGAAAGAGTTTATTGATGGAATTCAGCATAAGGAAGAATTCCATTCCATTGAGAATATCTCATTGAACCAAAATAATCTTTTGAAAATGGAGGAAACAGACGAAGAGGAAGTTACTGATTCGGATGATGAAGAAGAAACAGAGCACAAAAGTAATGATTCAAAGCCATTCAACTGCCATCTCTGTGATTACGGTTCAACTCGCAAATATCATGTCCAGGCACATATAGAAACAGTTCACTTAGAGTTGAGAAAGTTTAAGTGTGTTTTATGTGGTTATGCTACAAATTCCAACCAAATTCTTAAATGTCATTTGAATTGTAGTCATTTTAAACCAAGTGTCATTTATGCGATTATGCTCATGATACGAATGATATATCTGTTCTTCAAATAAAAATAGATCTCATGGCACATATCAAATCTGCTCATACAAATCCTGTGCAATTTGAGTGTCACCCATGTGATTATGCTTCACATCGGAGAAATAATCTTAAAAAACACATAGAATGTATTCATACAAATTTGAGACAATTTAAGTGTAGTTTATGTAATTTTACTTCCAATTGAACTGTATTCTTCAATTGCATATTGACTGTATGCATGCTAACTTAAAGTAACATATTGCCCGTTTTGCGACTATGCTACAAATCATAAAACTCATCTTAGGAGACATTTAAATATAAAGAGACATGAATGCCACTTATGCGAGTATGCTACTAATCAGAGATCTTATCTTAAAACACACATAGATTCTATTCATTCTGATTTGGAGAAGCATTAGTGTCATTTATGTACTACGAATCGCACACGTTCACTATGAGTATGAGTTCATACAAGTTCGGTTCACCAAAATGAAATCAGTATTATTTTACAGTAGGTAGTGTTGTATGTATATAGGCTAATATAATAATAATTTTTCACATGATTACATGAATTTTGAACTTTTATATTTCTTCATTGTTATAAATTTTTCAATAAATTGTTTCATTAACTCTATTCTTTGATTTTACCTTTCATTGTTTTCCCAAAAATGTGGGTATGTTCATTTAAAAAATCAATTAACACTACCTTAAACATACTATTGGGGAGGCTTATACATTTGTAGGGTAGGTTCTTATCTCGGATACTGCGGTTAAGGCAGAATCTGACTTGGGGTACTGTAAATATGACCATTCAAAATCTTGTATTTCAGATGATTATTTGATTCGATCTGGATGAAATTTACCAATAAGAAGTTTCATTTTTATATAACAAGAAAAAAGTATATTTTCAGAGAAATTAATGGATGTTTATTTTATTGTAATGAGATATGCCCTGAACAATATCAACCAAATAACCACCACGGCTACGGTAGCAGCACCATATCCTTTTCATGAAATTTTTCATAACCAATTCGCACTTTTGCGGTTGTGTCTTCGATTACTTCACGAATTCCATCTTTAAGGTCTTGTATAGATTGTGAAGCATTGGCATACCTTATCTTTCACGTAGCCACAAAGAAAAAAGTCTAAAGGATATAAATCACGAGATCTTGATGGCCAATTGTGATTACTTATTCGAGAAATAACACAGTCTGGTAACTTTTCTTGCTAAATTGCGATTGTTTCGTTGTTTGTGTGACACGTAGTGCCGTCTTGTTGATAATGAGCCTAGTTCACATCAATATATCTTACAATTCCGGCAATTCATTTAATTTTTTTTTGGATTGATTTTGTTAATGTGGTAACTATCCCAACAAGAACCTTTTTACTGAGGACAACCGAAAATGCCAATAATTGAAAGAATTCAATTAACTTCGAACGAAACTCTGATAATTTTCCAATGGTGGTTTTCTGGTATTTTGTACAGATTCGTGAACGATTACATTCTGCCTATTCATCAGTCGCTTAACCCACTTTCGTTCGACGTTCACTTTCAGAATTAAGGTAAACCCTCAACGATTGAGTGTAGGTAATAGCGAAATTGAAATTCGCTAACTCGAGACACCTATTTATTGGCACATATTCGTGATTGAACACAAAGAGATTAGATCTCACGTGAGCCTCCACAGTTCGATGGAAAGGTGAGACTCTATACATAAAGCCATTCTGAAAGCTATAAATTTAGAGATATTAACAGGCCAATTGAAAATTCACCGCTCTACCACAGTAAAACACATTTTTTTGGCAAAATTCGATTTTATTATTCAACATAGTTGCCTTCGAGGGCGATACAGTGATTATAGCGATCTTCAAACTTTTCGATACCATTTTTGTATACGATTTGTCTTTCGCTTCAAAATAGACCTCATTTTCGGCGATTACTTCTTCATTGGCGTTAAATTTCTTTCCAGCGAGCATTCTTTTGGAGTCTGAGAACAGGAAAAAGTCGCTAGGGGCCAGATCTGGCGAATACGGTGGATGCAGAAGCAATTCGAAACCCATTTCATGCAAGTTTGCCATTGTTTTCATTGATTTGTGACACGGCGCATTGTCTTGATGAAACACCACCTTTTTTTTCAAATGGGGCCGTTTTTTAACGATTTCATCCTTTAAACGATCCAATAACGCTATATAATAATTGCTGTTGATGATCTGGCCCTTTTGGAGGTAATCAATGAATATTATACCTTGCGCATCCCAGAATACTGATGCCATAACCTTGCCTGCTGAGTGTTGTGTTTTTCCTCGCTTTGGATTCGGTTCATCGTATGTAATCCACTCAGCTGACTGTCGATTGGACTCCGGAGTGAAATGATGGAGCTCGATTCCAGATTTCATCTAATAATCAAGGACATACAGCCGCAATGTGCGAATTGGCCATGGAAAATACGCTCTATTAGTGATGACGTCACACACCGCCATTTTAGTTCTCCTGTCAGTATTCGGAATCCAAACAAACAAATTGTCATTCAAATTAGTACATTGTCGTTGAAGAAATTGGCTTATTTCGATAAATAAGATTATTTAAGGAACGATTTTACTATTAATTAATAGACAGAAGGCACGAGATTAATGCCAGTAAGTTCGAACTTGAAGTTCAACTAATAAACACGGGTTTTTACAAAATCTGGGGAATGATACAGGATTCAAACTTACTGGTATTAACCTCGTTTCTTCTGTCTATCAATTAATACTGAAATCGTTCCTCAAATACTCTTATTTTTGAAAATAAACCAATTCCTTCAACGACACCGTACTAATTTGAATGACAATTTATTTGTTTGGATTCCGAACAGTGACGGGAGAACCAAAAATGGCGGTGTGTGACGTCACACTAATAGAGCGTATTTCATATAAATGATATGGTGCTGCCACCGTAGCCCTGGTTGTGACCATTTGGCAGATATCGTTTTCCATCATTAATAGCATACCTTCCATTGATTTCTCTTAAAATATATTTTTTTTATAATCAAAAGAAGACTTTTTATTGGAACACCCTTAATTTACTCGTATGATTCATTTTTATAGAGGTTATAGTGACTAATAGAAATAATTAATTTAGAAATTTAATCAACCTGACAACAAAACAATACTTACTGTTGTTTTTTCTTCATTGCAGAGAACGCTACCTCTTCGAATTCTTCGAAGCCCTGATCTCAACTTTGGACACCAAACTCCAACGTATAGAAAACCTAGACAAAGCCGTCGAGCATTTGATGCGCAAAGTGGAATCCTTGAGCACCAGAGTATCTGGCAACATCGAAAAAACCGAGATTGTCCTATCCAAACTGGAAAACCTGGATTCCAGGTTGTTTAGGGCCCAACCAAGCTCATACTTCTCCAACACTGAAAGGCCGGAACCCAACATCGACAAGAAATTGCAGAATTTGGAAACTAAAGTTGACGGTATCGATGGCAAATTGAACGACCTCAAGAACCACTTCGATGGCAATGGGAACTCCTTCTTGCCCAACGATGAGTTCAACGCAGAAGCCAGCGAGAAGAAACCCGTTCACATGAACGTTGTGGAAATAACCAAAGCTCTGAACACTGAGGTGAGTTTTGAAGTTTTTCTTGATAAATTCCAGAAATTCCTTCGGAATAGGTTCGCTGATGGTATGTAATTAGTCAGGAAAGACCAGGCTTCCTGATTCCTGATTACCTCATTGCTGGTACCTTTCCTAGATAGTCTTAGAGTGGCCTCATAGGCCACTCTCTCTATTACTAGATGAAGAGGTGTGAGACTTTATCTGTTTAATGCCAGGCAGACATCTTATCACTCTTTTCTGAAACTCAAAACTATCTCACTGGGATAGGTGCCTAAAAGGCTACGCCAAACATTTATCGGGAAGACCTAACATTAAAACAACTCTAAAGTTTCTGAAAAAAAAACAAATCGAGCTAATATCAATCAAATCCTGGCCTTCGGGTCTGTGGTCATACCTACTGGACCACCCTTATAGGGGGAATCCTTTCACCACCTATTACCGCCTCCAAACCAACCAATCTGTTACAGGTAATCAACCACGTGTCCAAAGAACTTGGACAACTCCGAGAATCCACCAGCAATATAGATCGCAAGCTGCAGTTCCACATAAACCTGGTGTCCGACAATCTGGGCAAGATGCTCCATCGCATCACCGACATCCACCACGCCATCATTGACTCATATTCCTCCAACCACACCACCACCACGACAACCACCCAAAGCCCTATAGAGGAGAGGATAGCCAAGAACAACAAGATAGACGCTCTGACAGAGCAGATCAAGCCGATAGTGACGGTTTCTGAGAAGATCCAGGAGGTTTGGAACGTGGTGGTGGGCACCAAGAGTTCCGTGGACAACCTGCTGCCCAAATCTGACGAGTTGCTTTCGCAGACTCACAGACAGGAGCGCGCCATCGGGGAGATACATAGTGATTTGAAGTCTAAGACGAATAAGATCATCGCCAACTTGGATAAGGTGGAGAGAAGGTTGAAGAAGCAGGAGAACGATGTTGCTAATCTAGCTCAAGGTCCTGTGCGTGCTGAGCTGTTGTTGGACCCTACGATTGATAGGTTGATCGAGTTTGATCCTAAGAGGTGAGTGATTGATAATAATGCAGTAGCTTCGGTTAAACTGTTACAGAGTTGTCAATTTTTTTGATATTTAGTTTTGTTTAACCAATTTGTAGCGAAAATTAATAAAGATTCGATGAACTGATATAATCATCACAAGAAAGAAGGACTACAAGAAACACACAGTATATCGAAAACAAAGCATTTGCTTGTTTATATAGGGTTTTTTTTTCGAGGTATATAACTTTAAGTTGGCATTTCTGTTCAAGATGGCGACCGATTTAACAGCTGTCAAGTGATTTTCTCTGTTTGGTTTGGCAATTCATCATGAATAGACTCACGCCTGAACAACGCTTGCAAATAGTGCAATTTTATTTCGAAAATAATGGTTCTGTGCGGAATACGTATCGCGCACTACGTCCATTAGCGATGAAGCGCACTTTTGGTTGAATGGCTACGTCAAAAAACAAAACTGCCGCATTTGGAGTGAAGCTAATCCTCAAGTGTATGTCGAAACACCGTTACATCCAGAAAAACTGACTGTTTGGCGCGCTTTATGGGCTGGTGGAATCATTGGTCCGTACTTATTCAA
Organism: Harmonia axyridis; assembly: GCF_914767665.1. Taxonomy (NCBI): domain Eukaryota; kingdom Metazoa; phylum Arthropoda; class Insecta; order Coleoptera; family Coccinellidae; genus Harmonia; species Harmonia axyridis. The sequence continues at coordinate 3,531,631 of NC_059502.1, forward strand.
AAACGATGATGGCCATAACGTTACAGTCAATGGTGATCGGTATAGAGCCATGATTACTAACTTTTTCATTCCTGAATTGAACAACCATGATGTCCAGGAGCTGTGGTTTCAACAAGACGGCGCAACATGTCACACAGCTCGTGCCACAATCGATTTATTGAAAGACACGTTTGGTGACCTCCTAATTTCACGTTTTGGACCTGTCAATTGGCCTCCAAGATCTTGTGATTTAACACCGCTAGACTACTTTCTGTGGGCCTATGTAAAGTCATTGGTCTATGCGGATAAGCCACAAACCCTTGACCATTTGGAAGACAACATTCGCCGTGTTATTGCCGATATACAGCCACAAACGTTGGAAAAAGTCATCGAAAATTGGACGTCCAGATTGGACTACATCCGAGCCAGCCGTGGCGGTCATATGCCAGAAATCATATTTAAAATGTAATGCCACAAGATTATCTTGCGGATAAATAAAATTCATATCAATCGAATAATCCATCGTTGTTTTATTGCAATTCAAAGTTCTATAGCTCTAAAAAAAAACACCCTTTACTAGAGTTTTGAATCTCAAATTTGAATAGATTTCGTTTTATCCTATAAAATACTGTTGATTAATGAGAGTGAAGATATATTTGATATTCATCGATCTAGATTTTTCCACGTAGACTTTTTTTTTTCTTAAAATTACCCAAGGAATCTCCTTTTCTTCTGTACCACCAATTCAGGAAACCCTGTATTTTCAGCACAAAATAATATGAAATTATAAAACATTATGCAAAATCGTAGCGTACTATTGCGTGGAAGCACCAAGTGACATCTACGTGGGAGGAAATTCCTTTCGAAAAACCATATCCTACGAGAAAACTAACACGCATAATCATTAAGTTAGATAATACAAAGTGGCTATGAAATAATACCAATATTTCTGTGAAAAATTATCCTCGAAGAACATTTCGATTCCAATAAATACGAAATCGTTGAACGAATTTCTTCATTTTGGAATCGTTCTTATCTGAAACATGGGGAGATTCTAAACTGGTCCATTACATCACTCGTGTTTATTTATCAATTACACTCGAAGAAAGTTTCAATAAACGGTGATTAGTATGTGCCGCAATTAGCATTAAGAAATTTGTAATTGAATTAGGCGCTACACCTATGAATATTTTAAAACAAAACGTTGCATTACCGTTACAATGTTGCTGATCCGGGATAATTCAAGTTTGAATGATAAAATATACGGTAAAAATTGGAAGAGAGAACTTACGTGAAATAATGGGGTTTGTAGCGCTTGTTCGAATTCATATTTATCTCTTTTTTTTTTGTTTTTGGTGCGATACAAAGGGTTTTCTGAAAAGAGTTCAACACTACAGGCTACATCAGCAATATTCTCAGTTGTTTCTAAGCGACGCACACGGTCTCGATTCTTCACATCACTAACTTGTCCCAACAGTTCAAATTTACCCACCATAAAAGTGAATTTTTTTTATGAGTTTTATAAAGGGTGATTTTCGGTTTTCACCGAAAACTTCGATCTGTCATAACTTTTGCACTTCAAGTACCTTCAGGACCAACATATTCAGAATTCTAAAAATCCAGGTCCGGACCTAACATTTTATCGGTTCCATCCATAAGGAGAACACAATCGTTTAAGACCACTATCAGCTCAAAATTTGAAAATTACAGACATTTCGACAAAATAAAGGGTGCTATTTTTAGAGCTATAGAACTTTAAATTGCAGTAAAACAACGATGGATTATTCGATTGACCTGAATTTTATTTATCCGCAAGATAATCTTGCGGCATTACATTTTAAATATGATTTCTGGCATATGATCGCCACGGCTGGCTCGGATGTAGTCCAATCTGGCCGTATATCGGCAATAACACGGCGACTGTTGTCTTCCAAATGGTCAATGGTTTGATGCTTATCCGCATAGACCAATGACTTTACATAGCCCCACAGAAAGTAGTCTAGCGGTGTTAAATCACAAGATCTTAGAGGCCAATTCACAGGTCCAAAACGTGAAATTAGGCGGTCACCAAACGTGTCTTTCAATAAATCGATTGTGGCACGAGCTGTGTGACATGTTGCGCCGTCTTGTTGGAACCACAGCTCCTGGACATCATGGTTGTTCAATTCAGGAATGATAAAGTTAATAATCATGGCTCTATACCGATCACCATTGACTGTAACGTTCTGGCCATCATCGTTTTTGAAGAAGTACGGACCAATGATTCCACCAGCCCATAAAGCGCACCAAACAGTAAGTTTTTCTGGATGTAACGGTGTTTCGACATACACTTGAGGATTAGCTTCACTCCAAATGCGGCAGTTTTGTTTGTTGACGTAGTCATTCAACCAGAAGTGCGCTTCATCGCTAAACAAAATAAAATGGACGTAGTGCGCCATAAGTATTCCGCACAGAACCATTATTTTCGAAATAAAATTGCACTATTTGCAAGCGTTGTTCAGGCGTGAGTCTATCCATGATGAATTGCCAAACCAAACTGAGAATAAATCACTTGACAGCTGTTAAATCGGTCGTTATCTTGAACAGTAATGCCAACTTAAAGTTATATACCTCGAAAAAAAAACACCCTATATTATCCCCCAGTGTACTCTATGTTTGAAATACGTTGTTTTTGAATGAATTATCGAATTGAAATAACTTCCCATAATTCGCTGAAGATTGTGTCATGGTTTCTGTTTGTTTCTCTGCTAAAGACTTCACATCCGGCCATTGAAAAAGACTTGAACTAAATCTTGAAATGAAGTGGTTCTATTGAAGTGAGAGATAATTATCGTTAACTCGAGAAGTATGAGGTATTCTCTTGGGAAGAATGCCATCAGCTAATCCTTGAATTGGGTACTTGCACGACTCAACTGCAGTTACTTCATAATTGGGTTTCAAGATTAATTTGATAAATTATTATTATTGAGCTATATTTTTAATGTCTACCCATAGCATGCTCCACTTTATTTATTAAGTCATCATTAGACTAATACAGCACCCCAAAAATAATAAGGGGTGTTTTTTTTTGAGCTATAGAACTTTAAATCGCAATAAAACAACGATAGATTATTCGATTGACTTGTATTTTATTTATCCGCAAGATAATCTTGTGGCATTACATTTTAAATATGATTTCTGGCATATGACCGCCACGGCTGGCTCGGATGTAGTCCAATTTTCGATGACTTTTTCCAACATTTGTGGCCGTATATCGGCAATAACACGGCGAATGTTGTCTTCCAAATGGTCAAGGGTTTGTGGCTTATTCGCATAGACCAATGACTTCACATAGCCCCACAGAAAGTAGTCTAGCGGTGTTAAATCACAAGATCTTGGAGGCCAATTCACAGGTCCGAAACGTGAAATTAGGCGGTCGCCAAACGTGTCTTTCAATAAATCGATTGTGGCACGAGCTGTGTGACATGTTGCGCCGTTGGAACCACAGCTCCTGGACATCATGGTTGTTCAATTCAGGAATGAAAAAGTTAGTAATCATGGCTCTATACCGATCACCATTGACTGTAACGTTCTGGTCATCTTCGTTTTTGAAGAAGTACAGACCAATGATTCCACCAGCCCATAAAGCGCACCAAACAGTCAGTTTTTCTGGATGTAACGGTGTTTCGACATACACTTGAGGATTAGCTTCACTCCAAATGCGGCAGTTTTGTTTGTTGACGTAGCCATCCAACCAGAAGTGCGCTTCATCGCTAATGGACGTAGTGCGCGATAGGTATTCCGCACAGAACCATTATTTTCAAAATAAAATTGCACTATTTGCAAGCGTTGTTCAGGCGTGAGTCTATTCATGATGAATTGCCCAACCAAACTGAGAATAAATCACTTGACAGCTGTTAAATCGGTCGCCATCTTGAACAGTAATGCCAACTTAAAGTTATATACCTCGAAAAAACACCCGTTACAATTGAAATTTGTACCAAAACTTTTGGAACATACGTTATCATCGAAATATCTTTTTCAGATACGTGGAGGAATACCCTGAGACTAGCACAGAATCCTACACCACATTCTATCCAACCCTAGCGTTCAATCCACAAAACAACATCGTAACGCTCAACCAAAGCGCAGCAGCTCCTTCTCTAACCTCTCAACCACTTCAGACCACAACGACTCCCACTGATAAAAAGATCGAAAAGAGGAAGGATGGAGTGATATTCCCCAGCATCAAAAACAAACCAGGACCAGCCAACACAACCTTTGCCACTGAGTTACTCGATTTGTCGAAAGACGTGAAGGTAAATTGAATATTTTTCGATGATTAGTCGTCAAATCGCCAAAAATAATTATAGTTTGAGAACTAGATAGAACTTTATACTTTCATAGAGTTTGGTAGTTCATGAACTAAGTTTTATTATAGAGTTTGTTAGTTCGCGAACCAGCTCTCTCATAGAATTCGTTAGTTCAAAAGAACTAGTTTCATTGTAGAGTTCGTTACTTCACGAACTAATTCTTTTATGGAGTTTTATTATACGAATAGAGTTCTTTAATTTACAAATTGGTTTTTTTATAGAGTTCGTTGGTTCACACACTTATTTTCTTGTAGAGTTCATTCGTAAGCATATTAGTTCTATTATAATGTTAAACTATGTTAGTTCGAGAACTAGTTCTTTTATAGTGTTCGTTAGATCCCATTCTAGTTTTATTATAGAGTTCATTAGTTCGCAAACTAGTTCTTTTATAGAATTTATTAGTTCTTGGACTTTAATCCTTTTAAGAATTGTAACTAAGTATGTAATTGTTGCTATTTCAATTATCAAGAAGAAAATGTCTTGTAAAATGATTTACTTGAAGAAACAATTCAGCGAACTATCTTATACAGTATGTTTGGCACTTGGATGAATCTTTTCCTTCGTTTCTTCTAAACTTTTTTCATTTCAGGGATATTCTTGCGTCGATCTATTGAATGCTGAGATGAGAAAATCTGGTGTTTATTATTTGCAAATCAGGGGCACAACTTACTGGTTCTTGAAGGTTTATTGTGAACAACAGATAGCTGATGGTGGATGGACGGTAAGTACTTTTTCATTAAAATGTAATTTTGTTGATTTTTATGGACGATAATGCCAGACCCCATCGTGCGCACATCGTTCAGGAGTACCTTGAAGAAGTTGAAGTCTCTCGAATGGAATGGCCAGCAAGAAGTCCAGATCTCAATCCGATTAAGCAGGTTTGGGACAACCTCAATAGAAGGCTCAGTTCAGAAAATCATCCACCTACTCTTAATGACTTAGGAATCCAACTCAGAGAAATCTGGGAAGGATTAGATCAGAACATTTCAAGATCACTCATTTTGAGTATGAACCGTCGTTGCCGAGCTGTAATTAACGCAAGGGGTGGAAATACCAAGTATTTAATCACTTATCAGCATTCCAATATTTTGAAAATTGTTTATTTCTCTTCTTCCACATAAGATTCGGTGAAATCCTGAATTTTTCTTCCATTTAATGTGTCTTGTTTCGTTCAAAACCTTCCCGAGAGAACATAAAAAATAAGTTATAAAGTCAATGTAGAATTTACTTTCATTAAAGTTGAGATTTTCAGAATGTGCGTTAATTTTTTTGCACAGTGAAGATCGACAAGAAAAGTGCTGAATTTTATTTACATCAACGTCGATAGCATCACGATCATCAGAAGCTGCATTCAAGTTCACTGACCCCAAAATTTTGTCTCTAGGTAATGGTTTAAAATTTTACGAAACCATTCACGAAACACCTGGTATAATTGTATATCAATTATGCGTTAGAGAAATCAAGATCGATGCTTGTAGATATAAATGGTCGATAAAATGGACCGCCGTGCATTTATAGAAAATTCCTTTGTTAAGTCATGCGTGATCAGTGGAAACCTTCGAACATTTGGTTCTGGTGGCCTTTCGAAATAACCTAGAGACATTTTGCGAATTACATACCAGCTTTACAACCGGGTAATGCGATCGAGATACTTTTACATCTGATGGATGTTGACGTAGGACGCGGAATGAAGAAATACCGAACCGTGCGTCCTTAACCAGAGTCGGCTCGTTAAAGTAGGCTGTTGAGATTGTCATTTAATTTAATCAAAATTATTTCCCTAACAAAAAAAATTCCTATCCCGAAAAAAAAAAGGTTACAGCACGCGGTGTTCCCAAGCGGTCACCCATCCAAGTACTACCCGCGCCCGACGCTGCTTGACTTCAGTGATCTGACGAGAACTGGTTTTTTCAGCGTGGTATGGCCGTAAACATTCATTTATACGTGTTTTAGCCAGTTGAATATGATGTTAGTATCGCAAAGTTTCGTAACATGATGTTGCAGTAATAAACAAAGTTGGAAACAAAATTTAGACGTTGCAGCTTCCAATATGATTTTGATAAACGAATATTTTTTAATCTTTTGAAGGTCATACAAAGGAGGGATGATTTTGGCGATCCTAGGGAGAATTTCAATCGAGATTGGAACGATTACAAAAATGGTTTCGGTGATCCAGCCAAAGAATTTTGGTTGGGAAATGAGAATATCTACATGCTCACGAACAACGAAGAGTACATCTTGAGAGTGGAATTGGAGGATTTCGAAGGAAACAGAAGGTAATTTTTTTTTCAGAAAAAATTCAATTTATTCGTTTTTTGTTGATACTTAAATAGTAGGTAGGTACCTTCACAGTTTTCCAATAAGAGGTATAACGAGTATATTTTCAATCAATTTTCAAATCAATGGACTTCTGTTTCATTGTGAAAAGGAAATTAATGCAATTTCTAAGTCGATAACTTAGTAACCTTAGTTCATCAATACAACGGGCTACAACAGCAATATTCTCAGTTGTTCTCAAGCGACGCACACGGTTTCGATTCTTCACATCACTAACTTGCCTAACAGCTCAGATTTTTCCACTATTGCTGGCTTCACGACGATCCAAAAGTACTTTAATTGTCCTAACTGCGATTCAAAAATTTTCACCATTTTTGTAGTGAATTTAAACGATTTCAGATCATTGTTGTATCGTTCCATTTTCAGTAATGGCGTAGTTTTATTCGTCAAATGTCAAAAAAAGACAGTTTGAAAAGTGACAGCTGTCCAGATAGCGGGCTATTCAAATGAAACCTCTTATTGGAAAACTCTTAAAAAATTATTGATGGTTGCAGCATGAATTTGTTTTTAATTGGTTTCTTTTTCATTTAGGTATGCCCAATATTCCCACTTCAAGATATATTCGGAAGCAGAGTATTATAAATTGGAAATCGATGGATATGAAGGTACTGCAGGTGATTCTTTGAACGATCCATGGTATGGAAGCAACAACAGTCCATTTTCAACATATAACAGGTACTAAAAACATCGTGAATTACACATTACACATTAGTTTATTATTTCTCCCTCATTGAAAGAAGAAATGAAATTTTTCAAAATATCATAATTTGGAACCATTTAGGGTTCAACCTTAGAATATAATACGCTCTATCAGTTTGACGTCTCACACAGCCATTTTTGGTTCTCCTGTCAGTGTTCGGAATCCAAACAAATAAATTGTCATTCAAATTAGTACGGTGTCGTTGAAGGAATTGGCTTATTTTCATAAATAAGAGTATTTGGGGAACTATTTCAGTATTAATTGATAGATAGAAGGAACGAGGTTAATACCAGTAAGTTTGAATCCTTTATCATTCCCCAGAATTTGTAAAAAGCCGTGTTTATTAGTTGACCTTCAAGTTCGAACTTACTGGAATTATTCTCGTTCCTTCTGTCTATCAATTAATAGTAAAATCCTTCCTTAAATAATCTCATTTATCAGAATAAGCCAATTTCTTCAACGGCAACGTACTAATTTGAATGACAATTTGTTTGTTTGGATTCCGAACACTGACAGGAGAACTAAAATGTCGGTGTGTGACGTCATCACTAATGGAGCGCATTTGAAGGAACGGAAAGTAAACATTTGTACTCGATCCCGAATACAAGAGAGATGGAAGTTTAGTGTCGCCAATCACAATCGAGCTAGCCGATTGTGTGTGCGAGCCATAGGCGTGGAGAATCTTGATCTGATTGTTGAAAGCTTTATCAGGAATACTTTTTTCATAGCTCCACAATAGCTAAATCATTAAACTGAGGAAAACATTGACCCTTTTGAAAAACGAAAGAATTTCTATGAATAAATCGCATTGTAAACTATTTTTAGCATGAATTGACAATTTCGAAATTAATCAAAATATGTTACGCTACTGCTATAGTGTCCCGTTAGACAAGGAGTAAAGAATGTTGGCATCAAAACAAATGCATCAGTTACAAGGCGATTTCCGTTCCTCTTATTAATGTTCTAAGGGTTCAACAGAGTAAAAACAATGTATTGTGTTGTCTCAGATTAGGTCTTTGTTTCAAATATTTTCAGTACGAAGAATTTGTTGTTGAGAATTCTTTCCTAAGAGGGGAGGAATGTTATTAACCTTAGTATAGGTCGCATCATGTACATTTACTGTATTAATTTTTTTTTTCAGAGATAATGACAGATCAAGTTTGAACTGCGCTTCCATGTTGAAAGGTGGTTGGTGGTGGAAGTCATGTGGTCGAGGATTGAATGGATTATATTTGAACGATCCTCAAGATCTAACAGCAAGACAAGGTAAATGCGCCATAGTAACACCAAAATCAAATTTGTTTTTCTATCCATATTATGAACTAAAAACCTTCCGAAATCTCTGGATCAAAACACACTATGTTTTAAAGGTAGCTACAGGTAATGAAAGCTAGGCCAACATTTCATTTTTAGTGTGTTTCTTCCAGAACTATAGCAATAACTTTTTGAATTCTCCATAATATATTAGGTCAATTGAAAAGTCCCCGATCTGATGCACAGATGGCGGTGCTAGTATTAAATCCATATGATTTTTAGTTAGTATCAACCGTCAAACGAAACGTGTCAAAATTTGACAGCAGTCCGACCATCAGTTTGTGAGATATTGCGTTACGAGTGTAGCTACTTTTGTTATTTGAAAAAAGATGGAAAAAAAAGAATTTCGTGTGCTGATAAAATATTGATTTTTGAATGGAAAAATTACAGTTGAAGCAAAATCTTTGCTTGATGAATAGTTTCCGGGGTCTGCACCAGGAAAATCAACCATCATTGATGGGTATGCTAAGTTTAAACGTGATGGTGAAATGAGCACCGAAGACGGCGAACGCAGTCTATACCCAAAAGAGGCTGTCGCCGAAGAAAAATCAAAAAAGTTCACAAAATAATTTTGAATGACCGTAAAGTGAAGTTGATCGAGATAGCAGACATTGTGAAGATACCATCTGAACGTGTACATCATATCATTCACGAATATTTTTACATGAGAAAGCTGTGTGCAAAATGAGTGTCGCGCGAACTCACAATCGATCAAAAGCAACAACGTGTTAATGATTATGAGCAGTGTTTCAAGCTATTAAAGTGCAATAAACCTGAATTTTTGCGTCGATATGTGACAATGGATGAAACATGGCTCCATCATTTCACTCCGGATACCAAACGACAGTCAGCTGAGTGGACTGCGCACGACGAACAGAATCCAAAGCGAGGAAAAACACAACAGATCATATAAAGGATGAAATCGTTAAAAAACGGCGCCATTTGAAGAAAAAAAGGTGCTGTTTCATCAAGAAATGCGCCGTGTCACAAATCAATGACAAACAATGGCAAAATTGCATGAATTGGACTTCGAATTGCTTCTGCATCCACCGTATTCGCCAGATCTGGCCCCCAGCGACTTTTTCCTGTTCTCGGACCTCAAAAGAATTCTCACTGGAAAGAAATTTAGCGCCAATGAAGAAGTAATCGCCGAAACTCAGGCCTATTTTGAAGCGAAAGACAAATCGTACTACAAAAATGGTATCGAAAAGTTTGAAGATCGCTTAAATCGCTGTATCGCCCTCGAAGGCAACTATGTTGAATAATAAAATCGAATTTTTTCCAAAAAAATGTGTTTGACTATGGTAGATCGGGAACTTTTCAATTGACCTGTTAGTGATAGTAGCATTCTTGTAATAATTATTACAAAATTAATTATTTGTTTGAAATTTCAGGTATTGTATGGTTCAGATGGAGGGGATGGGACTATACCTTGAAGAAAGCGATGATGATGATAAAGCCCAAAGGTTTTATATCGTCATCAAACTGACCACCCATCATTAGTCTAAATTCTAAAGAATTTGTTGTATATAAATAATTACATAATGTATATTTTCACGGAAAAACACTTTTTTAAAATTTGTTTTTTCGTGTGGAATTCGTCAATGCTGAAGAATAGAATTTGATAAGGACTTTCGATCATGATACTCGATGATATTCTAAGCAATATGATGATTATCTAAGTAGGAAGATTTAGAGACTGATGCGCGAGAATCGAAGAAATAAACCTAATTTTGTCCACATCTACATAAAATATTCACTTGCCCCACTAACGTTTTGCATAAGTGTTGACACTTTACCACATAAAAACAGTATTGACTTTGTGTAACTAGATTAAGATGTACTTAGCAAATAATTTAGGTACTGTCGACAACGTAAATATTCAAGAAAAAAAAATTAAGGTGATCGCGAGCGCCTTTTAAAAATATCCTGAAGACATATAAAGAAACTAAACCAATGTATACCTAGCGATAAGTAGATACCGCTTATTTATTTTATTTTTTCTGTAGTAAAGGGAGAATTATGAAAAGAGTCTTTTGTTAAAATTTTTGTAAAATACATATTTTATAAAATGAAGTTTTGTTCACCCTACATGATTCCTTTCTTCATCGAATAATTTGTAGTTATTTATTGTATTACAATTAATCATAACATGTATTTATTAATCGTTTATGGATAGAATTTTTATTTTTTTTTGGTAAGGATCGATGCCTAATTCGGAATCTACGGTGTTGAAACCTCTTAAAGAACACAAAAACATGTTCAAATTTGATCGACTCAAAGTGACGAATTGATAGAGCTATCTTATTTCTAATTTTTTTTTCTTTTTTTTTATTTTCTTTTCTCTTTTTTTAATTGTCCAGAAAAAAAGTTTTTCAAATGCGGAACTTTCGAAAGAAATTCCTTGTAAACGAACTTGACCGAAATATTCGAACCCCAAATTTTGAGAATTTCCGCTCGAGAGTTATCTTGTGAACGGCAGCCGGATGGGCATACTTGATTTGACATGGACATTTCTATAAGTCGAATCAAACCGTTTGGGAGCTTACTCGGATCTAAATTCGAAAATTACAGACATTTGGACAAAAAAAAAGTGTTCGCAGAAATAATAAAAAAAGAAAGTTTAAAAAAGCAAAATATTCTTACACCAGAATAAGTTAAGAACTTACTCACCAAGTAAGGTCCTTCCTTACCTCCCTCTTTTCTAGAGAGGTCAGGACATGTTGTGTTCCTATTTTCAGATTGAAAATCCGAAATTGACCCCTTTTCATGCTATCTCAAAAATGATGAATTACGATCTGTGAAATCCATCAGCTGTTACTTCTGAAAATTTGAACGATTTTGAAATATTTTCGCTACTCAATCATTCAATACCAAGAATACCTTGATAATTCATCATCTCAATCCCTCAAAAATAATCAAGAAATATCAATTCTGTTATAGAGTCGAATATAAATTAAGAAAAGCAGAAATAAATGTCAAGTGGTAAGCCACAGAAAATTGTCCTCTTAAGATGCGCACAGATATGAAATTTTGAAACAACATCATGAACTTGATTTAGATTTTGATTCGACTTAATTCGAATATTCAGATACATTCTATTTCAAGTTACATTTAGAAGCATTTCCAAATGTGAAGAATAAGAGGTGGAATTAACCGAAAAACATAATACAGATAAATTATTGCTCGAGTTAGATAAAAAGAGTTAGTAATACTCACATATTTTGTGGAAAACCTATTCCCCTTTTCTGAAAAAATTGAGACATGTCGAGTATCTATTCTTAGAAAGAAAATCCAGAATCGAGTCCTTCAATTTGTATCAACGTATTTTCTCCTCATACTATCTCAAATAGGATTAATTACGATCAGTGATAATTGAAGACTTCTTTCTGTTCCATCCAACATATTCATCAGCTGGTACTTCTAAAAATAATAAACAATTTTGAATCGCTACTCAATCATTAAATATCAAGATACCTCAATCCCTCTGGAATAATTAAGGAATATCAATTCTGTTATAAAGTCGAATATAAATCATAAAAACCAGGAATAAAAGTCAAGTAGTAGTAAGCCATAGAAAATATAATCATATAGGATAGGATGCGCACAGATTTGATATTTGGAAACAACATCAACTTAATTTAGATTTTGATTTAATTCAATTCTAACATTCAGATGAATTCTATTTCAATTTTTATATGGTCTTAATGTATATGATGAACTATTTCGGGTCAAATTTCCAAATTCTAGAATATACTACTTCTGAATGATCATCAAATGTTCATGATATGACGCACTTAACATTTCAAAGCAGTTTTCAATTACATTCGAAAAGTTGAGAATAAGAAGGAGACGTAACCGAAAAACATGAAAAAGACCAATTAGTACACGAGTTAGATCAAAAAAATCAGTAATACTCACATTTTTCTTCAAAAATCCTCTTCAACTCGGCTCAAAAATACTTATCACTCATCACAAAATGGCCACCAAAATTGCTAAAAACAAAAGCACAGGTTTCTCGGATCAAAAAATTTCAACTAAGTTTCGTAAACACCTGCCCGAGTTGGTCGAATGCAAAATGAATTATTCCAACTGCACCCTGATGAACAAATGAAAAAATATTAAATGTGTATCTCATTTCTGTTCGATATACTTCGGTGCAATTCGGATTTTGCTATGAAATACAAAAATCTTGAATGGAAAATGGAATTAAAAAAAAATACTTCATTAAACTGGTTTATTACCATTTCCATTCAAAGATTTTCTTCTGCAGAGTGAGGTTTATTGATTCGAATAACCAGAACTAAATAAAATTCAATAAGACTATCGGAAAAAATCTAACAGATTCGATAGTGTTTAGATTTTGCGTGTATACAGGGTGAGTCAAAAATGTGTACCGAGCTTTCTTGGGATGATAGTACATTGAAAAATAAGTATAGTTTGATGAATAAACTTATGGCCAAAATTCATATTAATGGAGATAGATCCTTCCAAAGTTGATAAAATTAAACAATATTCTCCCCATAACTTCTAAGCGGTGAATGCCACCAGTTTCTTGCTTACACACCTCAAAGCTAAGATATTGCGAATTTCGTAGGAAAATAGTGCTTTAAAATGGGTAGAAAATTTTTTCTGATCAAAATCTCGAAACTCTAACGACGGCTCTGTATATGACGAGAAAATCTCTGGATAGCTTACGAAAGGATTTTTCCGGTCTGGACATTTTCTTTGAAACTTCAAACAATAAGAAAAGTTCTTTATTGGAAATTATTGATCAAATTCCAAAGATCTTTCACCAATAATAGTTAAACATAAAGTAATAGTATATTAATATTGGAATAATCCCTTCACACTAAAGCAAGATGCACAGATAAATCCTATGCATCTTGTATTAAACTATCTCAAAAAATTGTTATCGACTATTTTTCTTTTCATGGTTTTATAAATCGTCTGGTTCATGAAATCTAATGAAGGAACAAAGAAGATGAATTATCTTTCAATGGTCGAGATTCATTAATGCACTGACAGTAGTGACAGGTGCCTGACAGTTGAAGATGTCTTTGTGACCATTTTCAAATAAATATCCTGTATTATTGTGTGCAGATATGAAAGAACAATACCATTGTAAATAGTTTGTGTATAATTGTAATTTGCAAGATGTAACTGCTCCAATGCATACATCAGTTCTTTTATGTATGATTTTATGACTTGCTTTTTAAAATTTTTCATAGATAAATTGCTTGGAAACTATTAAGTAAACACATCTTGTCATTATTTATCATGAAGCATCGCAATAAAATAGTGGATAGTATAACATAATACAGAAAGAGAAACTTTAGTTCCTATTAAGGAGTAACAATGAACAGAGAGGAACTTTCCTTGAGATCCGTGCTCTGGTTTGAAAATGCAGATGTCCTCAATACTTTTACAAAAATGTGGTACCATGTCTTCCTATGGGCCTTGTTCTCGTCCATTTTCGTGCATACAGTATGTATTTTATTACAAATTATTCAAGTCACAAAGGCAATTAACGTCATGGGTAAATTTCATAATATGAATTATGTATTTCAGATCGCAGGAGTGATAGCTTTCCTTACTTTAAGAAAACACAAATTTGGAAAATTCTTCCCAATAGCAATATTAGTAATGGGTGTCATTACTCCGGCAGTCACTGGTATAGTCAGTAGTGCAGCAATAGCGTTTGTATATAGAGCTTCAAGTTTTCCTATGAATCCTCTCTATGCTCTTTTTTGGGGTTGTGGACAGACTATTCTTACAGGATGTATCGGATTTACAAGAATCTTAGCCACTCTATAATCAAAGATATCCTTTTGATTATTTCTGTCAATAAATGTGATGGTGCTAAAAGCATATTGTATAAAGATTAGATAACATAGTTGTGTAAAATTGATATCATTTCACTTGTATGTAATTAATGATATGCATTTATTTTCATGTATGTATTTATATCGAAACTAAATACACCTTAGTTTAGAGCTATTTTATATATACATGGCACTGTATAAATAGTTAATAAAATCTATGTGTATTTGAAAAAAATGTCCATTGGCCAGCCTAGATTTTTATTGTCAATTATACATATTTAGTGATGTGTAGAGACTTAGACCCTTTTTTTTACTGTACATACCAAATATAAATGAAAATTTAATTGGCTTTCATCATTGCACAAAGTCCCATTTATCATACTAAGAGTTTTTAAAAAATGTTGACGAGGTGTGCGATTTCTCGAAAATTTTTGCGTTGCCTTTTTAAATGCATGTTGCTGTTTGGATTAACAGTAGGAGCTTACATTGAAAGTTGTTTATGATCATTTTCAAGTTTAGTGATGTAAAAATGGATGTTTCAATTCAAATAAATATGTCTCAACAAAATTAGATTCAAAAGATTGCCAAATTTAAGTTAAATATCTTGTGAAGGGAAGGTGCTATGAGGGAAAAACTTGAATAAAATTAAACTTCAACACCCTGTGTCTTGAAAACAAACCATTTGCTGGTCCATGTTTAAAGGGTTTAGAAACATCCTTTATAAAGAAACAAAATACACTGCGCAAAAAAATTAACGCACATTCTGAAAATCTCAATTTTAATGAAAGTTAACTCTACATTGACTTTATAACTTATTTTTTATGTTCTCTCGGGAAGGTTTTGGACGAAACAAGACACATTAAATGGAAGAAAAATTCAGGATTTCACGAATCTTATGTAAATGAAGAGAAATAAACAATTTTCAAAATACTGGAATGCTGATAAGTGATTTAATACTTGGTATTTCCACCCCTTGCGTTAATTACAGCTCGGCAACGACGGTTCATACTCAAAATGAGTGATCTTAAAATGTTCTGATCTAATCCTTCCCAGATTTCTCTGAGTTGGATTCCTAAGTCATTAAGAGTAGCTGGATGATTGTCTGAACTTCTCAGCCTTCTATTGAGGTTGTCCCAAACCTGCTTAATCGGATTGAGATCTGGACTTCTTGCTGGCCATTCCATTCGAGAGACTTAAAGCTCTTCAAGGTAGTCCTGAACGATGGGGTCTGGCATTATCGTCCATAAAAATGAAATTTTCACCAATGTTTGGGGCAAATGGCACTACATGCTCTTCAAGAATGTTCCTTATATACCTATCAGAATTCATAGCTCCATTATCAACGACCACTAGGTCTGTGCGAGCAGTCAAAGATATTCCACCCCATACCATAATCGATCCTCCCCCGAAACCAGTAGTATTCGGGAAATTGCACTGAGCATATTTTCATGTGGACGTCTGTATACAAGAGAACGTCGATCACAATGGTAGAGGCAGAATCTAGACTCATCTGTGAAGAGAACTCTTTCCCAATCAGCCTCTTCCCAATGGATATGCTCTCTTGCAAAATCCAAACGCGCCCTTCGATGGGCTGGGGTAAGAGCTGGCCGCTGGGCCTCTTGCCGCGACACGAGGCCTTAAATCATATTCTCTGAGGCGATTTCTTATTGTCTGAGTGCTAATTTGCACCCCATGAGTTTGCTCAAGCTGATTTTGAAGGAGGCGAGCGGTTGCAAACCGTTGTCTCAACGAAGAAACTCTCAAGTAACGTTCTTGAATGGCAGTTGTAACCCGTGGTCTACCCTGTCCTGGTCTTCGGACATTCATACCTGTCTCCCAGAATCGCTGCAACATTCTGGACACACTTGTATGGGAAACTCCAAACCTTTCTGCAATTCTTGTGTATGTCCACCCTTCTTCTCGCAAAACTACCGCTTGGGCACATTCCTCTTGGGTCAAATTGCGTGTTTCGCGTTGCATAGCGATCGAGTGTAGAAAATCAAACGAAAGAAAAACTATTGATCACTAGAATTGATCGAGAACAACTGATTTCAGAATGGAGCCAATACATTCAAAATATGATAATCTCATCTTTTTTTATTCCTGCTTGGTAAAAACATCTGTATTGAAGAAAAACGTTGAAAGTGGATAACATATGCATGCATAATTCTGATAAAAATAATTATCATTGAGAACACCTTCAGTTGTAGAATAAATTTGTGCGTTAATTTTTTTGCGGTGTATTTGGGATAAAATTATAAAAAAAAAACAAGGTACTGTTCCAATAATCATAAGTTTTTATTACATCAAACAGTATAATTGAAACGATTGTACAAAAAAAATCTCTGTACGATGCAGCCAACTCTATGTAGATATAACTAGTAGAGAAATATTACCGAAAAGTTATCACATATAACAAAAATTATAAGGTGTAAGTAGCTGAAGTTGAGGTAATAGCATCATAAATGAAAGTATTATTCAGGGGTTTGTACTGACGAGTGAGCAATTTGATAGCTTCGTGTGCAGCGGCACCCCCTAAAACAGCAGAGACTGAATGCAATTCGGCCCCTCCATATCTACAAATTTCGTGAACCCTCTCTTCTCTCAGAATCTGAGTACATCCCCATTCGTTCAACAATTTTCCAATTATCGTTTTGAGTTTCAAAACGTCAGGTTCGACATGATCGTCGTATTGGCCAGGATAAGTGTTGAACTCTCCGATATAACGTTCTAGTCCTCTAAGAATCACGTAATAAAATATCAAACTATCGGGATCCTCTAAATAAGATGAGAGGTCTGGGCAGTGCTTTGTGTATTCATCGGCAATGCAGCTTCCTCTCATTACGTGAATTTCACTGGCGTGTTTACAGAAGCGTTTGGCCTGGAAAAAGTATCCAGATATTCATCTAAAATCACTTCGAAAGACACAATTTTAATGAACTCAACAGAAAATTATGTGAAAAAAAATTCTAACAAGCGTTTTCAATTTTTTTTTACTATTTCCATATGCAACAAAAATTTTTTCACTCGAAACAATTTTAATACACACCTCTGATTCCAAAACAAAGTCTTGGTGGGCTCCATTATTCACTGCAATTTGTCCACATTTTCTATAGATCGCTTCGGCCTGTTCTTGAGCTTTACTCTGATAAAGTTGTTGTAATTTGATATAACTCTCCGAGTCACTAGTCATATCTGGCAAAGTTCCTCTTACAGGAAGAGCACCTTCAGATTCCACAAATTCCTTAAGAGCAGCACACATGATCCAAAAAGGTGGGCAATCTTCTGTTAAATTTATACAACAATTGTCATCTAGAATATCTTTTATATGTTGTGGTATCGTTTCACTTGAAATACATGTGTTTACTAATCGTATCGCTTCCTCGAAGTTTTCCTCTAATAATCTGACACCATTTTCATCATTTATAGCACTCTCTCGGATCATTTTACGAATTTCATTCTTGTCTTCTCTAGTTGAAGGCAAAACACCTAAAATATAAATTAATGTTTACATAAAGAATTCATCATTTCAAAACTAGTTTGTTATGTTATTTACTTACCATTATGCTCTTGTTTAAACTTGGAAATGAAATAATATAGTATTGTTATAGCTGGAACTTGACTCCTTTCTTTACTATCCAGTTTTGAAATATCCGTCTTTTGTAAATGGCTTTCCAATTCAGGCCATGGATTCGATAATCTTAGATCAGGATTTTCATTGTCAGGATGAGACTCTATAACTGTATGCTCTTTCACTTGCAATCTTATATAGCCAAGAAAACCAATAGTTCTACATACTATGAGAGGAATATTTAGTCGCCACATACGTTGAGAGAATGCAATTAACATTCTAAAAAGATAAATATTGAAATCTACAAAATTATTGAATACACTTTTTCATTTCAATTGATTACAACATACTTTTCAGATAAGTCAGTTGCAATAACTAGATCAAATTCGGTAAAAAATGCATCTGGATTACTTAAAATATAATCAGGAGAAGTTTCTATATAATCTCCCAGTACATCCACATTCAGTTTGCATAAATAATATGCTGTACATTCAGCTCTAGATTCTCCAATAGATTCTGAATCTAAAAAAAAACTTTAATTTCAAGTGATACCCAATTCTTATGATTCATTATTTGATATTACTTTGCGCCAACGTCTTCATGAGTTACAAGATTCGCATCTATAACAGTGAATCTGCCAATTCCGGGTAGAACTAAATTCTTCAAAATTTCTGTACCTAAGGCGGTAGCATTGATGAGGCAAATTTTAGCTTTTTCAAGAAGCATTTGTCCATGATCACCCCAAAGCCTTAAAAAAATAGATTTTATTTCATACTAATACTATGAAATTTTAATATAAAACCTTAGTTGTCGGTCGTATTTTTTACTTTTATCACTTTGGTCTGGAGATTTAGAAGGAGATGTCATATTTATTATATGTGGTAAACAGGTAAAATATTCACAACAGCAAGGCAAACAGTTAAAATTAAAATTGCTGTTCCTTAGTTGAAAAATAGTATATTATCCAATATGAAAGATTCCTATTCCTTTTAAGATAATTTGAACGTTTCCTTTATTTTCATTTTACGTAAACAAGGTACATAGAATATATAATAATTCATATTCTATGCATCTTGCTCAAATATTCAACCACAAAATAATTATTATTTCGGAATTTTCGAAAAAAATTTGAAGATAGTGAGAGGTCAGATTTCTTCAAGTATGTTATGAGATTTCTAACTAGAGAACTAAATGTGCCAATTAAATCAGTTAATTAATTGTTTTCTTCTAACTCAAAAACTTCAATATTTGCTTTTTGGTACAGAAAACATAGAAATATATTATATTTCTATGACAGTAAACCTGATTATCTGTGGTCTTATTCTGATTCTGTGCCCTCATTGAACCATAGAATCTTCTGTTAATTTTGACAAATTGAAAGAGATTTTTTCATATTATGTACATCAATTTACAATGAATAATTAATAAAAATCCAATAAAAATTAAGTATTAATGAAGACTGTTAGATACAATTTCTAAATATTTATTGATTTTCAATATAAACTCTCTTCAAAATGAATGTAATAGCAGCCGGGAAGGCGTATATCAATAAAATAACAGAGGAAAGTGAACCAGGAATGAAAGTTTTAATGATGGATAAAGAAACAACAAGTATAATTAGTATGCTATGTAGTCAATCAGAGATACAACAGAAAGAAGTGTATTTAGTTGAAAGAATTTCTGATTCTCAAAATCAAAATAACACAACGTTAAGGTATTTGAAATGTTTGGTGTTCCTAAGGCCTACTCCAGAAAACATTAAATTATTATGTTATGAACTAACAAGACCAAAATATGGGGCCTATTATATATATTTTAGTAATATAATCGCAAAGGCAGATATCAAGGTATTAGCTGAACATGACGAGCAAGAAGTTGTGAAAGAGGTCCAAGAAATTTATATGGATTATTTAGCTGTCAACCCGCATTTATTCTCTTTGGGTTTAACTTGTCCCATAAAGGATCTTGCTTGGAACTCAGATGCTCTACAAAGAAGTACTTCGGGAATTGTATCATTACTTCTTTCCCTGAAAAAATGCCCAATAATTCGTTATCAAAATAATTCCAAATTATGTAGGGAACTTGGAAAAAGAATTAGTGACATTATAAATAAGGAAAGCACTTTATTTGCATTTGGACATAGTAGTCAATCATTGTTATTAATATTGGACAGAAGAAATGATCCTATAACACCTTTATTAAATCAATGGACTTATCAAGCTATGGTCCATGAACTACTAACAATTTATAATAATAGGGTAAA
Organism: Harmonia axyridis; assembly: GCF_914767665.1. Taxonomy (NCBI): domain Eukaryota; kingdom Metazoa; phylum Arthropoda; class Insecta; order Coleoptera; family Coccinellidae; genus Harmonia; species Harmonia axyridis. The sequence continues at coordinate 3,551,972 of NC_059502.1, forward strand.
CTTATCCCAAGTTCCTGGTATATCCAAAGAATTAACAGAAGTGGTACTTTCTGCTGAACAAGATCCTTTTTATGCAAAAAATATATTTTTAAATTATGGAGAAATTGGGCAAAATATAAAACAATTAATGGAACAATTTCAAGTAAGTTTTACAGTAATTTATCTTCTTAAATATTATTAAGAGCTTCTCTGTCTTTATTATCAGTATTTCTTCATTTTAGATGAAAGCAAAAAGCCATCAGAAAATTGAGAGTATAGCCGATATGAAAAATTTTGTTGATGCCTACCCGCAATTCAAAAAACTTTCGGGTAATGTGTCAAAACATGTGACAGTTGTTGGAGAACTAAGTTCAATGGTCAATAAATACCATCTTCTAGATGTTTCAGAGGTAGAACAAGAAATTACATCACAAAATGATCATTCTAACCAATTACAAAGTATCAAAAAACTCATAGGCAATGATAAAGTTAGACCTCTAGATCTAGTTAAATTGGTGATCATGTATGCTCTCCGATACCAAAATAATGCAAACAATGAAGTTTCAGGCCTGATTGAGATGTTGAAAAGGAGAAACATCTCTAAAGATCTTTTATCGAATATTGTTTATGTGCTTGAATATGCCGCATCGATTACAAGACAGAACGATCTGTTCAATGTAGAGGAAGCTGTAAAAATTACCAAGAGATTTTTCAAAGGTTTGAGCGGAGTCGATAACGTTTATACCCAACATAAACCTCTGCTTCAAGAAATACTGGAAGAAATAGTGAAGGGGAGATTAAAGGAAAACCTCTATCCTTGTATGGGGTTGAATAATATAAATACTCGTTGCCAAGATATAATAGTTTTTATAATTGGTGGTACAACTTATGAAGAATCCTTAGCTGTACATTCCTTTAACCGTAATAATCCTGGCTTTAATGTCCTACTGGGTGGCACTTCTATTCATAATTCTGAAAGCTTCTTAGAAGAAGTAAAGTCATCGGTTCTAAACATACCAAAGAAGAGCACTAGGAAATTCCGAAATCTTGACTGTCCGTAAATTTATTTATACTTTTTTTATGATAATTGTATGTTATATGTATCTAAAATTTATTTAATCTAATTTATTATCATTCCATTAGAGGACCTTGGTACATGATCAATATATCAAATGTGAATAAATCTGTAATATATTAAAATTCAAAGAACAAATTAATATAAAATCAATCTTAATCAATGTATGGTTATTTCCTGGATAAAGAACCTATTTCCAATATTATGTTTCTAAAAATCAAACAAATCAATAATGTTTTCTCCAATATAACATCAAAACTATTCAAACAAATGGTGAGTATCAAGAATACCATTGAAAAAAATATTATCATCATTACAATTACCATTCATGCAATTATATTTTATATTACATTTTACTTCTTTATCAATTCATAATGATGGAAGAAATTTCAAGTTCGTATAGAAACAAAAGTCTCTTCTAGTTTTCAAGAAGAGATGAGAGCAGTCACAAGAAAAAGTTTTAATGCTCATTTTAGTTTCTTAGATCTTGTAAGATTCATTTATAAATGGCGCCATAATCAAAATTACAGCAACCTACACCAATCGCCATCTATTAATTTATTTTTGAATTAGTTTCAAGTTTGGATACTCATTAATAGATGACACAAAAAACATATATTACAGGAACCTAACTTTTGAGTTAGGTTTCTGTAATCAATCACACTTTCGTGTAATTGATGCTCCATAGATAGCAGTATGGTCAAAAAGACCGAACTTAACCAAAAAAAAAAATTCAAAAACTTAAAATATTAAAAATGATAATACATTTCCAAAAAGTTTTACTCTCCAAGAAAATCAAACTCAATCTATGTTATAATTCAGGAGTTAGACAGAAATCTTATACTAGTACAGTAATTTTACCAAAAACGGATTTTCCTCTTCATCTACAAAATAAGAAGTTAATTGAGCGAGATTCCAGCTTAAATGAGGTTTATAAACAATTTGATTATTATTTTAAATTAATTAAATGGTAACTTTCAGCTGTTGCGGAAGAGTGATCTTTATAACTGGCAGAGGAAACATTTATCTGAACCTGAGTTTATCTTGCACGATGGTCCACCTTATGCTAATGGTTCTCCTCATATGGGACATGCAATTAATAAAGTGAGTCTGCCAAGAAAGGCTGATGAAAAAATATGAATTTTACTTCAATTCACAGATATTGAAAGATGTAATTTTGAGAAAAAAAGTATTAGATGGTAGAAGAGTTAATTTTATTCCTGGATGGGATTGTCATGGCTTGCCTATTGAATTGAAAGCCGTTAAAGACCAGAAATCAATAAAGGATCCTTTATCTGTAAGGAGTCAAGGTGAATAAAGGATGCGTAAAACATTATTTATTTCAATCAGGAGATGTTTTCCATTTCATTTTAGCTGTATGATTTCAGCTAGAAATTTTGCTGAAAACACAATTAAACATCAGAAGGAAATATTCAATTCATGGGGAATCTTAGGTGATTGGAATAATATCTACACTACTCACAATCCAAATTACATAAAGAATCAATTGAGGCAGTTTTACAAATTGTATACAAAAAATCTAATCTACAGGGATACAAAACCAATCTATTGGTCACCATCAACAAAGTAAGAATTTCTTATTAGATCCTGAAGGTTATTTTTGTCTTTCATCAAGTCAAATGATATATTTTCACTTCTAACTATATAATAATATTTATTACAGAACTGCATTAGCCGAATCAGAATTGGAATATAATGAAAATCACAAAAGTTCAAGTATTTATGTACAATTTAAAATCGAAAAAATTCCAAACTTGGGGATTTCGATTGATAAACCGTAAGATTTTTTTCACACTTCTAGGCTATTAGTTACGTATTTTGTAATATTTTAGTATGAGTGCATTGATATGGACAACAACACCTTGGACTCTACCATCAAACCAAGGAGTTTGTTATAGTACAAAATTGACTTATTGCCTTTGCACTAAGGACTCTGGAAAAACCATTTTTATCGCAGCTGTTGAAAGACTGGAAGAACTAAAGAAAATATTCAATTGCCATGTTGAGCTCCTTCAAATTTTGCCAGGTACTTAATCGTAATAATTGATTGTTTAGTTGAATCTATTTCAAAAGTATTTTTATAGATGGAGTGCTTTCCAATGCTGAATACCGACATCCTATTTATGAAGATAAAATATTACGTTTCTATCCTGCCAATCATGTTAGTGATGATAAGGGCACTGGTTTGGTGCATACAGCTCCAGCACATGGTCCTGAAGATTTTTTAGTAGCTCTAGAGAACAATTTATCTATTGTAAGTAAAGGGTTTTATAATAGGAATGACACAGTTTAAAACGGTTATAATGGCAGGCAACACTGTATTATTTTTTGACATTCCTTATGTCATTTGTGTTCAGTAAGTTATGTCATTTAATTATGGAAAGATACACGTTTCAAAAACGTTTAAAAATTGTTTTATCAAAATCAGTGCAAATTGTGAATACTGAATTTAAGAACAATTCATGGGCGACATTATTCAGTTAATCGACTCACTATTCATCATATTGTAGACAAATTTGAAAGTGAAATTTTTTGTTACACGATACAAAGGCAACTAGTACTGAGCCTTACTTGGTACCACTTTCAAAATATGGCGAATAGTGAGTTGGTTAACTGAATAATCAGTATTCACAAATGAGCACTGATTTTAATGAAACAATTTCCAAAAGTTGTTGAAGCGTGTATCTTTCCTTGATTAAATGGCATAACCTACTGTAAACAAATGACAGAAGAAATGTCAATAAATAATAAACAGTGTTGCCATTTTACGATTTTAAGAGATCTATAGACTTATATCGAACATCTTTGGCCACGTTACATCTAAAACTTAATGCATATGGTGTCATATATGAAATTTTCAGGTTGATCTTGTGAACGAAGATGGTCGTTACAGAAAAGAAGCTGGTTCTGAGTTAGAAGGAAAATTTGTTCTTCTAGAAGGTAATGAAGCAATCAAACAAAAATTAAATGAACAGATTGTTCATCAATCTGAAATAACCCATAGTTATCCCTACGATTGGCGAACGAAAAAGCCTGTGATAATAAAAGCGAGTCCCCAATGGTTCTTAAACACAAATGCTGTCAAAGCAAAGGCAATGGTAAGGATAAATAATTTTTTAGTTTATTTGGGAAGATAAAAGTTATTCACATGAAATTTGATAAGAAAATACACAAAAAAGGTTCTTAATCCCTTTATTTAGCTCTTCTATATCTTGACTTCACGTAAAATTGAGTGTTTTATTTCAGGAATATGTCAACAAATTAAAATTCATTCCTGATGCGAGAAGTAAAATTTTTAGAGAAGAATTTTCGAAACAAATAGATAAACGTCCCTTCTGGTGTATTTCAAGACAAAGAAAATGGGGGGTACCTATTCCAGTATTCTACAAAAAAGACAGTGATGAAATTATATTGAACGAGTAAGTCGTATTGTCATACAACTCTTCTGAAATAAAAATGACAAAATCTGTACTTCAGGCCAATATTTTAATTCTAGGGATATTATTGAACACCAGTGTAAATTACTTGAAGAAAATGGATCTGACTATTGGTGGATGTTTTCAGAAGAAAAACTTTTGCCAGAAATTTCGAAGAAGAATATCGATCTTTCTACAATTAAAAAGAGCGAGGTAAAAAAATTGCCAATCGTTTTAGCATAATTATTTATAATACAAGAAGGCATTGATATTCTTCCACTAGTTCGAAATAACTTTGTTTTATCAACACCCTCTAGTGGCTCCTTTGTTTAAACTCTCAGCCAGTACACTATAGGCTACAACTTCGTTTTTGAGAGGTTCGACTCTCTTTTCTTCATTTTTATAGTTCCTATTGAAAAATCATTGAATTTGTGATTTTCTTCAAAATAGGAAGAAAAAATAAACAAGAGGGTTTTTATAACTAAAATAAATTAATTATTCACACTTTCAAAATTGAAAAATTTCACTTTAGGATATCCTCGACATTTGGTTTGATAGTGGAATATCATGGTCCAACGTTTTGGGCGAAGGAATGATAGCAGATCTTTATCTTGAAGGAAACGATCAGTTGAACGGTTGGTTTTATTCCTCGTTAATAACTTCTTTGGCGTGCAGAGACGAACCACCTTATAAATCAATATACATCCATGGCTTTGCCGTTGATGAGAACGGGTTGAAGATGTCCAAATCTTTGGGAAATGTTGTCGATCCTGTAGAGATCGTGAATGGAAAGAAAGGACAAAATCCTTACGGAATAGATGTTTTGAGGTTAGTACAGTTGAAATTTTGATATCCTTATACAGGGTGATTCACCGGGATGGCCTATTAGACATTTATGGAAAACTAATCATAATTTTGAGCTGAAAATTTGCATATTGGGGTTTGAAGCAATGATCTTTCTCCCTAAAATATTTTCAGATCTCTAGAACTTCCGGTTATACCGGAAACAGACTACTACTTCCTTATTTCGAATGGCACACCCAGTATATTATTGCATCATTAGATAGCTTTTTTGATGGCAATTTTGGCAATATGCCATACCTTGGGTAAAAATTCAACGGTTCATGAGTTATTGGGATTCTTATGAAAAAAAAAGGTGGCGATGAGGACTCACATTTTTTTGAATTTTTCAGCAGAAAAAGCTTTTTTCGAAAAATTTTTTTTTTTGGATTCCGCAAATACGTAGTATTATAAGACTTTTTTCGGCTTGGACCAAAAATGTACAGGATGTTTATAAGAGGATCATGAACTTGGACAACTCAAATTCATCAAAACTCAAGATTTTCAAATTAGAACCTATATTTTTTATTATTTCAGTCGATTCTACGTACAAAAATAGTGGGGGTTATTTAAGCAAACCCTATACCTAAAATGAATACTTCAAGAGTTATCGGGGAAGAACTTTAAATGAGGAAAAACCGCTATTTATAACTGTCTGTTACTTCCGGAAAACACAGAAAGAAATTCGGTGTTTGGATAACTAAATTTTACATTTCATGAATTTTAATAAAGTAGTATCGTCTGAAATAATAAAAAATATAGGTTCTAATTTGAAAATCTTGAGTTTTGATGAATTTGAGTTGTCCAAGTTCATGATCCTCTTATAAACACCCTGTACATTTTTGGCCCAAACCGCAAACAGTCTTATAATACTACGTATTTGCGGAATCGAAAAAGAAAAAAAATTTTTCGGAAGAAGATTTTTCTGCGGTAATATAAAAAAAATGTGAGTCCTCATCGCCACCATTTTTTTCATAAGAATACCAATAACTCATGAACCGTTGAGTTGTTCTCAAGGTATGGCATATTGCCGAAATTGCCATCAAAAAAGCTATCTAATGATGCAATAATATACTGGGTGTGCCATTTGAAATAAGTAGTAGACTGTTTCCTGTATAACCGGAAGTTGTAGAGATCTAAAAATATTTTAGAGAGAAAGATCATTGTCTCAAACCCCGATATGCAAATTTTCAGCTCAAAATTATGATTAGTTTTCCATAAACGTCTAATAGGCCATCCCGGTGAATCACCCTGTATATTGGATGTTTTTCTGTCAAATTAATGTATGACATTCTTAATAAAGAGTATTATACATTAATTTGAAAGAAAAATAAGTTGTTAAATATCGCAAAAAAGACTTTAAAATTCGAATAATCCATAACTATTATCACTAGATTGGATGAATTCATGATGACGTCATTTGGAAGTAATTATATGATTTATATTCTTGTTCCTTTGTCTTTTGTGGCATTATTCACAATAAATCATGCTAGTTACTTTATAAGTGAGAATATATTCATTTTCCCTATAGAAAAGTCATTGAAATCCCAGGGCATTTGAAAAAACATTGAATTCTAACCTCAAACAGATTGCTATGATCTGAATCCAATGAGTTAAAATTATCTTTACTGAGTACTTTAATTTCTTAATTTTTAATAAATTTTGATCCATTGCAGATGGTGGGTATCATGCCATGCAAATTATGCAGCTCAAATCAACGTCAGCGATAGTGTTCTTCAAACATGTGCCAAAGAAGTGCAAAAAATTAGAAGCGTTTTACGTTTTATACTAGGAGTATTGAATGGATATGAAGACGGGAAGCAAGAATACTTGGATCTCTCATTTTTAGACAAATATATGCTTCATGTTTTGAACGACTTTCATCATCAGGTACGTTGAATTCAAATTTGATATCCAAAATAACCCGAAAATGAGAACAGAGTTAAAAAGCTCCGAGTTTTCTAGCTCCGTTTTTTAATAAAGTTTGTTTTAGTCCAAGGTGCATGCAGAGGAATATGCTTTCAACAAAATAGGAAAATCAGTCATCAATCTCCTCACAAATGAAATATCGGGACTGTATTATTCAGCTATAAAGGATAGGCTATATTGCGAGCCTCAACATGGAGTAACTAGGAAAGCAGCTCAGTTCACACTTATGCAAATCTTGAACGTGGTTAGCTTGAATGTAGCTCCGATGCTACCTCACCTGGTTGAAGAAATATACAGGTATATTCCTATAGAGAAAAGGGGAGAAAGTTACTTCACAACAATTCACAGTGAAATACAGGATGGTTGGAAAAACAACGATGTGAAGGAAATTATGGATATCATTTTAGATATCAGAAAAAATTTGAACCTTCAGTTGGGATCAGCATCCAACACAGTAGATGTTAATATAAAATTGACAAACAAGTTATTTGAGGCGTTCCAGGTAAATACAATTGATGGTTTCATTAACTATTATCCTTTTTTGGTAGATTTTGCAATAGGAATGATACAATTTGAAATTTATTTATTATTAAAATGTATATAATGGCAACACTGTTATTTTTTGACATTTCTTATGTCACAAATGACATAAGAAATGTCAAAAAATAATACACAATGTTGCCATTATAACCATTTTGAAATGTATCGTTCTTATTGAAAAACTCTTTATTTCAGATATTTTTAACTTTACATGTTTTTAGCAAATGAACTCTCTGGAACAATGGAATTATGAGTTATCTAATATTTTATTGTGTGCAAACGTTAATATTTCAACAGACGAAAACCAATCCAAAGATTATCACCTTGAAATTACTGAGAGTCAAAAATTGGCATGTCCAAGGTGTAGAAGAATGCAGTTAGACAAAGAAAATGATTTATGTATTAGATGTATCGAAGTTCTTAATATCACAGGGAATAAAGAATATTTGTCAATGTACTCCTTGTTTCATTTAAAGATGTGAAGTTCGAATTCGAAGTCAAAATCGATTCTGTTCGTCCGTCCAAAACTATTAAATAAAATGAACTAGACTTGAAATTATCAGGGTAAGTTCACAGTCAGAATAACTCTCTTGAGACTGTAGTGGTTTTGGAGTGATACCAATATAAAATTTTGTTTTCTCAATAATTGAACTGAAATTTGAAAATTATAGTTCCAAAATAGTGAAATAAACTCTTATGCAAAATTTGGTGAGGAACTTATTTATCAATAAGAAGAGATATCCAAAAATTCATCTACAAGCTTTTACGCAAAAAAATAATCAAGTTTATCTGATCTGGTAACTCTCCAATCTACAGTATATCTTTCTCGGGGCAGATAATTTTTTTTGGAATTCTTTCAATAATTCACAGGGGTTTTGAAGGACAAGATTTTCATCTCATGATGTCCTCATGGCAAGAAATTGTATCTTTTATACTCAGAAAATTTTCAAAAAAAGGGTTGATTTCAAAGGGATTTAATTACACAAGTCTACTTAATACTTACTGGTATTATTCTTCATGCCTTGAATACATATGAATAGAGTAAATGAAACAAGAATATTCAGTCAGAAATAAGAAATATATTTCGTTTTTTTATATCACATAGTCAGTGCACGGTTATGGTTATGAAAAGAAAAAAGATGATAAGTACTTATGGCACCTATCAAGAATGAGACGGCAATTTTAGAGATACAAGTCAGATGTAAATAATCAGGTAGTGAATCATGTTTTTCACCAGTATCTTTCAACGGTAGCCATACTAACATTGCTATTGCTGCAATAGTTGCAATGAACACAAACGATTTCTTACTTACAAGACTGAAAGAAAACATTGTTAAGACATTTTATTATCTATATTAGTTGAATTGAATGAAAATAAAATTTTATACTTACATATTATGCTCACGCATTTGTTCTCTTGAACTTGAATCAGTTCGTCTAGCCGAACTCTCAGTAGCAATTTCATCTTCACATTCCAAAAGAATAACTTCGATACTTTTTCTTCCAGTTATCTAGAATTGTGTAAATTAAATTAATAATAGTGATTTTTTTCAGTATTCATATCATACCTTTTCGGTTATTATATCACATGTATTTATTCGGAACTTATCTATAGTACCACAATTTGAAATGGTAGGTGCATTATGTCTAACGATGATATCAACTGAACTGTCAGGTTGAATTTCTCCTTCTGGGTCTGAGATTGAGTACTTAAAAGAGCAAGTACTATAAACTACAAAACATACCAAAATAACAAAGAAATTAACTTATGAATCTACTTACTTTTATATTTTATTGCAAATCCATATGGATTATAGACAGTAAATAATTCCTTATGATTTGTTTTCCCATTTAATTTAAATTTGATCGATTGGGGAAGGACAAAAACAGGAAATGGATATTTTTTTGCCATTTTAGTAAATAAAAATTTTTAAAGTCAAATAAAAAGGTTCAGTCTTTATAAAATATATATATATTAATTCGATGTGAGATTTAAGTAAAAATTTTGTAATTATTGAAAGAGATTGAGTTTTGTTAGTTACGATTTTTGTTGTTATTACTTGACAAAAAGAACAATCAATTTTGTGTGTTCTCCATTTTTATTTTGTTGACCTATGGTCTATGTTAAGCTTGGTTCAGAGATTATGGGATTATCTTTGGCCACGTGAACTAATATAAAGAGATAGCTATCTGTCAAATAGTCTTTGAATCAATCGGATAATTTTAATTTTGTAAATGTATTGAATTGATAATACGACAAATTTCAGTTTATTATATTATTGAGAAATTATAATTTAAAATTTTTGTTAGATCTAAACAACCTATAAATAATATTCAGTGGGGACTCCTATGACAATTTCGGCTTTTGGGAATGTCAAATCAAAACAAGTGAAATAGATAATCAATGATTGAAGAGATTGAATAATTGGAAAAAATTTTTTCAGATCGTTAAAAATTCATTGATATCACTAATGTGATTTATTATGTAGAAAATATTACAGATTATCTTTAAAGAAAACTTTCAGATATAAGGCTACCTATAAAAAATGTTTTAAATTTTGATAGATTTCAACCATTTCTACCATGAACATTTTCCAATTTCTCATTTTTTTGCTAATTTGTGCGTTATGTTCGGCACGTAATCATACTCTAACTCTTAATGTAAGTTAGAAATAATATTGACTATACTTAAACAAATGATTCATATTTCTCTATTTTTTTTTAGAATGATGTTCGTAAATACATAGCTCTCAGTACCTTTGGTTTTTACCAAGGAGGAATTCTTGATGTGCAACTTCGAAATTTCAGAGCAAATCCTGAAAATGAAAATTCAACAGTGAGTATTGATATTGTCTGATTTCCTAGGTTTAAGTATTTATGTTTTTTCAGTTTGGATTCAGCTTAGATAGAACTGTAAACGATGCAATGAATCCTTACTTGAACAATCATCAAGAAAAATGTATCTTAAATGAACCTATAACTAAACAAAATGGTGCAGAAGTCTTCTATTTCATTCTTGATTTGAAAAACAAAAAGTGAGTTGGTTGGAGAAAAAATATTCTAAATTTTTGAAATTATGATTTGTAGATTACATGTGAAATGTGATAAGGAAGCCATTGTGCACATTTACAAAAGTAGAGATGATGTTCCAAACTTTATGGAAACTATTGTGAAACAACAACAAAGGAGAAAGAGGGATAAAAAGTCTCCATGTGATGATTATAATTTCAACATTATTTCTGAAACCATAAAAGATGTGACGTATTACAATACAAATGCAAGTATTTTCCTATTGACTTACTAGTATAAAGTAAAAGTAAGGTAAATATATTAATAGTATTCATTTAACTTTTTTGCAGTTTACAATTTCAATTTCGAGTATTAAAGAAGAAGGATTGTACAACCTTTACTTCCATAACTGCCAAAATTACGATCAAGGCGAAGAGGTATCTGTTGATTTCACCATACAGATTGTTGAAAGCAACCTGAGTAATTTCTTGTCAGCTGGTGAAATGCCTTTACCGGCCCTCTATTGCATGATGTCCATACTCTTCATGCTATCCGGAATGTTTTGGGTATTTTTATTACACCAATCGAAACATCCCGTATTCAAAATACATTACATGATGGCTGTGCTTGTTTTCCTTAAGGCTATATCGCTTGCTTTCCATGGAGTTAACTACCATTACATCCAACATTTAGGAGTACACATAGCCACTTGGGCGGTGCTGTTCTACATAGCCCATCTTTTGAAAGGGGCACTTCTTTTCGTGGTTTTAGTGCTCATCGGTACTGGATGGACATTCATTAAGCACGTTTTGGCACCCAAAGAGAAAAGGCTGTTCATGGCGGTAATTCCTCTCCAAGTTCTAGCCAATGTAGCGGAAATTATTCTTGAGGAGAGCGAGGAAGGTACAAAAGAACATTTGGCCTGGAGGAGAATATTTATCCTGGTCGATCTTCTGTGCTGTGGCTGCATTTTGTTTCCTGTCGTTTGGTCTATTCGACATTTGCAGGTGAGGAATCTTTACAATTAGTGTTTGATAAACAGTGTCCGTTTCTTTCCTCCAGAACTTTATTTTGGTGGAAAATTAACAAAAAAACTTTGGTTTAGTATTACACTTTTGATTTCTTATAGTTTTGTTGTATCTGCTACTGATTTTGAGAAAAAAATTTCAAACAATTCTCTAGTAAACCTCAGTGAATCTGAATTATTATAAAGATCCCAATCTGTAGCATAGATTAATAGAGATTCGATAAATTGGTATAATCATCACAAAAAAGAGGGAATAAAAGAAACGCCCTGTATCTCGAAAAAAAAAACGTTTGCGGGCCATGTTTTTGGTTTTTTTTTTCTCAAAATTATCCAGTGAATCTCTGATTTTCCTTTGTACCTCCGATTTAGAGCACCCTTTATATTACAAGTACATAAAGCATATTCTTCCACAAGTTCAAAATTTAGAAACGAACCAAATTTTTGAACGAGCCTTCTGCACAAATATTATACATTATTTTCTCTAATTCATTGAATTTTTATTGAAATCAATATTTCGAAATCAAATATGCCACCGAAACTTTAACTGAATACTTGTTTTAACCAATTACTCCATACCTTAAAAAAAAAACCTGTATACCATGATATTTTTATAGAGCATGAGGATTTCCGGTTCGATTAATTCAACAATATATTGGTATTTTAGGAGGTTTCCCTCACAGACGACAAAGCAGCCATGAACCTGAAAAAATTGAAACTATTTCGTCATTTTTACGTCATGATCGTCTGCTACATTTATACCACCCGTATGATTGTCTACTTGCTGAAAATGGCTGTGCCATTCCAATACGAGTGGCTGGACGAAATGTTCAGAGAGATGTCAACCTATGTTTTCTTTGTCCTCACAGCGTACAAATTCAGACCGGCATCACATAATCCCTATTTCGCGGTGAGCGACGAAGATGATGATCTAGATCAGGCGTAAGTTTTTCAAAAGTTCATACGTATATTGCAAGATTTAATCGATTGAACACTTAGATTTTTTTTATGACTATTATGACTCAGCCTGTTACCTGTTTATGACCTGACGTTGACTTCTGGACACCCTGTATAAACATCAAGACTTACCGTTCTTGATACTTAAACTGTTGTTTTTTAGGATCACAGAGTCTGGTGCTCTGGAAGGTTTGAGTAGAGTGAACTCTAGAAAGAATAAGGTGTCCCTTTTAAATATGACGGAAGTGACAGAAGAAGAGAAGGATGCTCTACTGAATCAAATGGAAAGTAGTCATGAATATGATTAAAATCAGATTTAACGAACGATGACAAACTGTACATTATTTTTTTTAGTCTTATACTTAGGATTCTAATTCTTTTGAAAAGACAAACGAGAGGTTAAAGATTATATGTGGTTTTGAGAAATGAAAAACTCTCTTTTGATATATATTTATAAAGTTGTTTCTTCAATATTTTTGTTTGTTGTAGAGCTGAATTTTTTTTTTTTATTATTCTAAGGCTAGAAGGTTACTTAAACAATTTCTTGAAATCATGAGTTACAACTGTGATACAAAGTCACCAATGATAATCGTTCACACATTTTCAAAAGATTTATAAATTTTATTTATATCATGTACCACTGGATCATCAATAAATTTAAATTATTACTAATGTGTATACTTCAATTAAATCCCATTAAAAAAATGATATTTTCATGTTTTTTGACACCACCCTTAAAAAATACTCTGCCAATGGATTCCAATATGATACCTTGTCTTTCACTCCGAAAAACGCATATATAACGCGTGATGTATATTCCCAAAAGCCAAACATCAAAATTGGAAGAGTAGAAAGCTAAGTAGTGAGGTTCCGGGAGATTTATATATTTTCATATTCATGAATATGTTTACATAAGTGACACTAATGCCACCTATGTCTTTTATTTTCATTGTGAAGATAATATTCATGAATCCTGTTGTTACTCAAGAAAACAATTTACGACTGAGGGAATTTTTACCTTAAAATGTTTATAGTTTGTCTAAAATTCGTCCTCTGCTATATACCTATATGTACATGTCGTAAATAAATAATAATAAAAATTGAAAACTACATCATTACTAAAAATGGAAAGTTTCAACAAAACATTGAAATTGTTAAAATTCACTACAAAAGTGGTGAAAATTTTGCAATTAGTTTCCGAACCTAAAACACTTTTGGCCGGCAATAGTGAAACTGCTGGGACAATCAAAACCTGATGAAAATTGCAGAAGTTAAGGCTATTACAAGGAATTTTTTTGAAAGTGACCACAAAGTAAAATATTATAATTTTTTTCAGAAAAAAATTACTTCTCGAAGGCAAGTATAGTAGAATTTGATTCCTATAATTCAAAGCTGATTTCCTCAAAAAATTCTTTAAATTTTCAGTTATTAACTTTTGGGTCAAGAATAATGAGAATAATAAATAATTTTACTCACAATTCCAAAAGTTTATTTTAGGAAATAAAACATCTCAATAATTAATTTGTGATAGTGATTACAATGAAAATAATTCTCGATGTTCAATTATGACGAAATTATTAATTTTATTGAGTAAAACTTTTTGCTGGAGTTACATAAATTATTTAAGTAGGCATAAAATGGATACAGAATTATTTAATCAATTTGCTATGTCGATAAATATGGAAACATCAAATCACTATAAATCAGAATTTTATATAATTTTAATTTACTTATATTAGGGTGCTTTCTACATTGGCTAGAGCCCATTGGTGTTCTAATATTTCCAAAGCTTCCCACTCAGCTTTAAAAGGTATTTTAGGGTCTTGGGGCATATTTGTAGCTGCACCAGACATTTGATCTTGCATTTGCCTGCTTTGGTCGGCTGCATTATTCTCTCCGAGAACCAAAGCATATATACTTCTCAATCCAAAAACATTCAAGAAATACCATGAAGCAGACGATACCCATGAGGCGTCTAAATGGGAAAGTTCAATTCCCCTTTGAAGCATCGATTTGAACCTTAACGTTAATGGGAATGGAACTTTCGTTGTGATAAATCCTGAAAACATCCAGTTTATCCAGCCACCGATGATTATCATTGGTAGGACATTAGTTACATTTCCCTTCAACATATCAGTCATAACTGAAGGGTCAGTCATTACATTTTGATTGTTATTAGGTCTTTTCTGAGTTAAATAACCTTCTTCCTCTTTATTGAATGCTCCTTTTCTCATGAGGAACGAATTCTTTGGAATATATTTTGCATTTTCTCGTAACAATTTAGCTCGCATTATTAGTTGACTATCTCGCAACTGTTGTAGCTCTACTCTTTTCTGACTAGTTAAGAGTATAGATATGTAATGCCTTAGTATTCCTACCAAAAAAGTGATAACAACAATAGGCAGGAACACCCATAATCTTATTTCATGATCGACTATTAGGTCAGCAGTCATTATTATTTCCTTTTTATTTCAATTTTCAATGACTATTAATGTCAGTATTTATTTTAATTTGACATAACCTAAAAATTTTTGAAGTAATCGAAAACTAGAAAAATGAACTGGTTAATGGGCATTAAACGCCGAGGCTAAAAACAAATATACGGCGCATAGAATATCTTAACCACAGATGCCAACCACTTGAAACGAAAGTATTAATTAATTGAATAATCTTAAGATGAGTATATTAAATTTATAACTTCAATTCATATTTCTAAAGAAAATCAATTCGACTGAACTCATATTCAGACTTCTTCAATTAGGGAGAACAGGTTGAAGATCAGTCTGTTTGAGAAAGAAAATTATTATACATTCTGTGCTTTTGACAGATCTTCTTGGTTAGTGTTCATTTCCAGTTATGAATTTGAATAGATTTGTAGAAATATTAATTAGATTAAATTGAAAATTATACAGTTCACAATGTCAGAGGAAATTCAGGAATTTAAATTGGAACCCGACCAAGAGCTCCGTTTCGAAGTTGAATCCAAAACGGCCAAAGTATATCTTAGTCTTCGTTCAGGCCAAGCAGAAGTGTTTGGTACAGAAATTGTGAAAGGAAAATTGTATGAATTCATAGCTGGCGCCAAAATTGCCGTTTTCACTTGGTTCGGTTGTACTTTAGAAATACGCGGCCAAACTGATGTAATTTATGTTGCGAAGGAAACACCTATGGTAGTATATTCAAATTGTCATGCAGCCTTAGAAAATATGAGAATGGAAGCAGAAAAAGAAAATATTAAAGGACCAACTGCAATGATTGTAGGTCCTTGTGATGTAGGAAAATCTACTCTTGCCAGAATATTATTGAATTATTCTGTTAGAGAAGGAAGGAGACCTATACTTGTAGACTTAGATGTTGGGCAGGGCTCAATAAGCGTTCCAGGTACAATTGGAGCTCTATTAATAGAAAGGCCAGCATCAATAGATGAAGGATTTGCCCAAGAAGCCCCTTTAGTATTTAATTATGGACATAAAAGTCTTGATAAAAATCCAGCTCTGATGAATGTTCTCGTTACTCAGTTAGCTGCATCTGTTAAAGAAAAGTTAGAAGTTAATAAGAGAGCTAGAGCTTCAGGTGTTGTAATAAACACTTGTGGTTGGGTGAAAAACGAAGGCTATAAAATGATTCTTAATAATTCCAAAGTATTTGAAGTAGATGTAGTCTTAGTTTTGGATCAAGAAAGGTTGTACAATGAGCTAGTACGAGACATGCCAGATTTTGTCAAAGTTATATTTCTCCAAAAGAGTGGTGGAGTAGTTGAAAGATCGAAAAATGTGAGAGCAGATTCAAGAAACCAAAGAATTCGTGAATATTTTTATGGAACACCTAAAAACTCCCTGTACCCTCATTCCTTTGAAATCAAATGGTCTGATTTGAAAGTTTATAGGATTGGAGCTCCACCTTTACCAGACTCATGTTTACCTTTAGGGATGAAACCAAAGGACCATATGACAAAATTAGTACTGCTAACACCTAATGCAGGACTATTGCATCATTTATTAGCTGTTAGCTTTTCTGAAGACGAAGAGGAAATTATAAAAACACAAGTAGCGGGATTTGTTTGTGTGACAAATATTGACACAGAGAGACAAACAGTAACATTACTGTCACCGCAGCCTAAGCCACTACCAAATAACGTTTTGGTATTATCCGATTTACAATTTATGGATAGCCAATAACATAAATTAATTTTATCCCATATATGAGGTTTATGTGGGATAAAGTTGAAATTGTGAATAGCATTCATTCAGTTCGCACAATAATTTTAAAAACTACAGAATACTTAAGGAAATTCATTGTAATATTTGCTCAACTTATGGAATCTCCAGCATTGAAGGTATAATTGATTACCAATTCCAAATGGACTTCAATAGAAGAGATAAAAGGGAGACTAGTTTAAACCCGATACAACTACTAAACAGAATATTATGCAATTTCATTATTGCAAAGCAAACTAAAAGGATCATATTCTACACATTATCAGAAATATTGTGACAGAGTTGAAGACAAAGAGAACAGATGGAGAATATTCACTTACCTTGCGATGGTGCATAAAGAGTAGTAGATGTAGGCACCCTGTATATATGTATATTTATCTATAATGTGGAAAATGATTAGGCAGGTCAATTTTTGTAATTTTTTTTAGCAATAAATGAAATTACTTTTGCATTCTTTATTTTCATCCCTATATGAAATTTCAGGTTATTTAATATCTTGAATAAATTATATTGCAGCCCTATAAGTTTATAAGTCAAAAAATTAAAAAAGGAATTGAAAAACTTATTGTAATTTTTTTTCTAAAATGATTGAATAAGTATTGGGTTTCGGAACATTTTGTTTCAACCTTGTCACAATTAACAAGAAAATTCATTTTATTTAACTTTAATATCATGTTTGTTATTTGTATTATCGTTACTTTAAGTTCAGGGTTTTGTTACGAATTTTGACATTTTCTACAATAAAATACGCTTTTTTATATAACATTATTAGTTATATATCAATCATGTCATGTTAAGTAAAATTGCATTTTGGTGATCTCTTTGACTTTTTCCGTTTTCATATTAATTTTTGATGAAAATTTCTTGAGAAAAACTTAAAAGAAATCAAATCCAACCAACCAACAAAATATTATTGTGAAATTTATATCAGGAATCTAATTATAAATTCAACTTAGATAGAGATACTTTAGTGAGAGTGGGATGTAGTGAAAGAATAAGACATTTCTATGAAAAAAACTTTATCACATTAATTCAAACAATAACAGTCAATTTTCAAAAAAATAAAACTCCAATTCATTTTTTGTTTAATTTATTGTTGTGTCTGCGTGGTGTCCACCTGAGTGCACTGTTATCTACACATAAACGAGGTCTCTTGTATTGGCTGGATCTTATATGCTCCTCTACCAATTTCGGTGTTACACAAATAACATGCTGTCCCTTCCAATATTTCACCATATTCATACTTTGCAACGTAGAAATTATATCCGTTTGAGTTATGCTAGTCATCTGACTAAAAAAAAAATACAGAGTTATGGTGTACACAGCGGCTGAACAAAATTGATTTTGACCTTGAACTATTCAACAGTGAATTGAACTTATTATTATTATTAAAACAAAAAATACATTTTTAGTCCTTACCTTAGATCCTTAATTGAAAGCGTCCCTCTAAAATCTCTTAGGATTTCAAGTAAAACCCAACTCCAATAACTGCGATAACTCAATTTTCCAAGATCACTCAAAGGTTGTTCTGGACTACCGACATTGCCTTCGAGTCTTGATAATTCGTAACTGAATGCAATGAGCAATTTTCCATAACCTTGTCTTTGGTAAGGGGGCAATGTCAAAATGCAGGCAACGTTATTACCATCAGGAGATTCTTTTTCCTGAAAATTTGAGATTTATTACTGGAACAATAATTATATTAAAATTGTGATATTCACTTTCTTTCGAATGCAGAACAATCTTTTTAATCCAATTATAACCTCACTCTATTCTATGATCTACATCTGACATATGTGTCAAAGTGTGATAACCTATAAAAAATATCCAAATGTCTACTATCAGTTAATATTATGCAACCCAGGATTTTTTGTATTGTAGTTGATTCTGCTATTCAAGACGTAGACAAGTCAAAGACATAAAATCGGTCTAGCCTTTCTCAATTTATAATTAGAGCAACTAACCTGACTTTGTTTTATAAATATAGATGTTAATCTCACTCACCTTTGAGAAATATCCAACAACATGGGCACCATGTTTGTCAACTTCGCATAATATGTAAAACAGAAAAGGTTCAACATCAAAATAAAGTGTTTTATGATCTAAAAATAACTTCGCAAGGAGACATAGATTTTGGCAATAAACTTTGTGGTCTCTCCCATCAACTTCATACACAGAAAGAGTGCCTTTACGATAAATTTCTTTTCCAACAGGTTGTCTCCAGGTACACTCGCTCATGTGATACCTATAACTTTTTTCCAATCTCATATATTTCAGGCAATATTCACATATCCAAAGTTTGCTCTGTCTACCATACTCTTCAGGATATGGACTAAAATACCATGTATCAATTTCAAATCTTCCAATTTGAATCCTATCTATATATTTAACTTTTGTGATTTGTTCATGTTCCTTCTCAAGAGCTGCTGTTGTGGGATCCATCTCAGCATAACTGTGAAAAATCAAAAATAATAATTGTAAGAGTCATTGAATATGACACAAGAAGCATTTTACTTTCTTTCAGTACCTTTTTTGAATATGGTTGATTTCATCGTGCCGTCTTTTCTGGTTTCTTGTGATTTTTCGGTCTGTACTATCTGATAATAAATCTGTAACAACTGGTCCATCTTTCCAACCTTTTTCAGAGTTCATCTTTTGACCACCTTCCCCCATATTGAATCTAGAAGACATAATTCGTCCTCTTGGTACCTAAAAATTAGTGGTGATAGTGAATACTACAGAGATCGAAAGGAATGATTTGATTTTATAATGATCCCAATTTTTCAAATCACTACCTTGTCAGATTCATATTTCAGCTATACTAGTGGGGCAATACTTGGAATATCTTTGAGAATTCAATTCATTGCTAAAACAGTTTTGGTATTGAAACTGAATTTACCTACCCATTCATCCAATCGCCTATTGTATCCATCATAATGAACATAATATTCATATTGCTGTTCTGTGTCATTATATCTAGTTTGAATTATTTCGGCAGGATCTAAAATAGTGATGCAGATTTAAAATGAAGTTTTTAATAGGGAGACTGTTTTGACTCACGCCAGGAATCAGCAGATCTTTGGACTACATAATTTTCTCCTATGTCCAAAGGTTGTTCTTCTGTTCCTTCGGAATCTTCATCTTGATTCACTGAAGGTTTGGTGTCAGTTTCTGATTTTTTTTTCATATTAGTTGTTTCGTTTGTATCCAAATTTTTGTTTACGTTTGAAATCTCAGATTCAGACATTTTCATGGTAATTAATATGCGCAAGCCGAAATACGCGAAGAATGCATAGAAAATTGTTAAATGATAAAGATAAATGTCAATTAAGAGAGACTTGTGCAGGGTTGCCAGAGTAAATTTTCGGACGAAATACTCTCTACTAGTGTGACGTCACGCCGCCATTTTAGTTCTCCTGTCAGTGTTCAAAATCCAAACAAACTTTCGTTCAGATTAGTAACACAGATTAGATTACTAGTTAGTCAGTGCTAGTAATCTGTGTTAGTATGGTGCTCTTGAAGAAGTTGACTTATTTTCATAAATAAGATTAAGTTCGGAACGATTTTAGTGTTAATTGATAGACAGAAGGAACAAGATTAATATCAGTAAGTTTGAATCCTATATCATTCACCAGATTTTGTAAAAAGCCGTGTTTATTATTTCGAACATAACCTCAAAATGTGTTTCATTCGTAGCCATGGCAGATAAACATGTTTTGTTATTGACCACACTAGCAAATTTTTTTTGAATTGAGCCATCTGGCAGCATTATAAAGTTTAGGTAAAATAACCTACAAATTGAATATATTTCCATTATTCAGAAGTGAAAAATTAGCAGCGCGACAATTGTCGTTGTTTTTTGTTCACGACAAATATATTTCGGTCCTTCGACAATTGTTAAATTTACTTTTGGAAGAAATAAGGCTCATGTACGAAATGACAATGACATAACCTAAAAATCAATATTTGCATTGTGATTTCCATAATGAGGAAATGGTTTTCTTGCGGTTTTTTATTTCAGATAGACTTCGACAAATACTCGACAATTGCCTTTTCGGGGCATTCGATTTGATTTCTGGGTGGCACTGCTAACTTAATATTATGTTAGAAGAGCCACCCTCTAGAAAAAAAACTAGAGAAAAATAGTTTCAAGTTTGCCTTTAAGTTTGGCAACATTGATCTCTCTTAATCCCATAGAGAAATGATCTATGCTCAATCCTATAGGAGTTGTGAATGTTGTGATCACTGGTACCTGAAATTCTAGGAGAGAGCCAAAGATTAACGAAGATTAACAAAGATTAACGAAGTATTTTTTCAGGTGAATTACTGGTTACTGTAGAACTAACCATTATATTACTAAAATGTTGTATCACGTACAAAAAAGGATGCTTGTTGAATTTGTGAGGGATCATCCGCGATTAAGTAGTGGAAGGTTTTCACAAGATTTTACTATTAAAAGTGCCCAAAGTCTTTGGGAGGAAATCACCTCCCGGTTAAACAAAGTCCCAAACGGCACCCAAAAAGATTGGAAGAGATGGAGAAAGGTGAGTGTATCTGATAGCAATTTAATTTTTAATAATTTTGAATTTTTGATTCCAAACAGACTTGGCAAGATTTGAAGAAGGGAGCGAAAATGAAGGATGCCGCTAGAAGAGAGTACTCAAGGCAGACAGTAGGGGAACCACCTACTCCAGTTGAGTTGATTGAAGTAGAAAACAAAGTGATTAAAATTATCCCTTCTGACCCAACAAGAACAGGGGATTATATTGATGTTGGGGAGATATTTGTATTTGATGAAGGAATAAACTTAAGGGAAGAAGTGATCGGAGAGGTAAGTAAAGGTGAACTAATTAGCTGAATTTTTAAAACATCTAGCATTTTACTTTAATAGGTGCAAGACAAATTAGTCTTAGGAACTCCCCATTTCTGTTTCTATCATAAATTTTCCTATTTTATTATTATTTTATTAATATTTTTTCTGATAGACTCCTGAAGATCATTCTTATTGTCTGAGGTGTCCAGAAAGTGATCACAGATTGAATGAAACGCCTGAGAAAATGAGCTCTACATCATTTCCAGAAACTTCGTCAAAATTGTCTCAGGAAATGGTGAACGTCAATATAGATATGGAGCATAAGCAGAAAGAGCTGGAGTACAAGCAGAAAGAGATGGAGTACAAGCTGAAAGAGCTGGAGTACACGCAGAAAGAGATGGAGTGCAAACAGAAAGAGATGGAGTGCAAGCAGAAAGAATTAGAGTACAAGCATAAAGAGATGGAGTTAAAGCAGAAAGAATTAGAGTTCAAGCATAAAGAGTTGGAGTGCAAGCAGAAAGAGATGGAGTGCAAGCAGATAGAGATGGAGTGCAAGCAGATGGAGATGGAGTACCTGGAGAAGAAGCTCATAGATAAAAAAAGTTGATTAATATATAATGTAAATAAATAATGTATAATGTAAATAAATAATGTATAATGTAAATAAACAATGTATAATGTAAATAAATAATATATAATGTAAATAAATAATGTATAATGTAAATAAATAATGTATAATGTAAATAAATAATATATAATGTAAATAAATAATGTATAATGTAAATAAATAATGTATAATGTAAATAAATAATATATAATGTAAATAAATGATTGTTTATTTCTGCTATTTTTCCGGAGTAGGACTCTACTTCTTAAATTTAAATTTTGAAAATTGAAACAAGTCATCTCCTGCTCTCGTCAATTTTATTTCAGTTATTCAATTATTTCTTTGTATATTGATTTTTATTGGGAGTCATGGATACAATACTTACTTGTTATCATTAAAATATCAGTATAAAAATATGAATGAACGCGATTCATTAGGTGAATATCAAGCTTTTGAAGATACTTCAGTGTGTTAGCGTTATTTTTTGCAGTTCCAATCAACAATGACTTGGAAAAGAGAATAGCAGATGCTTTTTTGATATTTGATCATGCTGGTAATAAAACAGTGGATGCTAGAGAAATTTCAACAATCGTCCGATCTTTAGGTTGCTGCCCTACAGAAGCTGAAATTCAAGAAATTATTTTAGCAAATGAAGATCAAGAGTCGCCTGGAAACGTTCATTTATCAAATTTTTTACCTTATATGGTTCAAGTCATCACTGAAAGAAGGTAACATCAGTTTCTCAAGCAGAACTATTTTTTACAGCTCATTGTGCTTTTCGTGTCATTATTATCAGTTCTGACGGTGCTTAAATAATCGTTAGAGAGAGGTATGTATTCGAAAATTGTTGCACATTTCTAGGAAGCACAATTTTACGTGTAATGAATAATTTGGCGGATGCGCTCACCATTTTACATACAAATAGTGAATTTATATGGCGGATCTTCATCGCTTCTTCTTCGTCAGCTTTTCCCTTATCCACTTCTGGAAGTAGGCCTCTTTCACGTTCCTCCATGCTGTCCTGTCCTGAGCTATCTCCAACTGTTTCAGATATGGCGGATGCGCTGGCATATTTATTATCGCCACGTGGCTACGCAGTGGCGTACATACTTGAGAGCAACTGAATCGATTTTTTTAGATTTCAACCTGCCCCAGCTGAAAAATTGCTGGAAGCATTCAAGGTGTTGGATTCTAAAGGGAAAAAATACTTAACAAAGGAAGAAATAACCTCTTTAATGACAGAAGGTGGAGAGCCTTTACATCCAGATGAACTTCACGAAATGTTGAGAGTCGGAATAGATCCTGAGAATGATACTTTTCCATACGAAGTTTACATCAATGAAATTATGGTTTGTGGAATTTTATTTTGCTTCATTAAGAAGCATTTTGAAATATATACAAAGTGTTTCACCATTACTATTCCTCGTATTGTAGATACATTTGAAAGTGGTACCAAGTACCACTCAGTACCTAAAACTGGTACTCTTTTGAACGAAATAATGTTCAATCAATTTGAGATCTTTTCGTTTCCACTGTTGGAATCTATTTTGATTTGATTTTTTGTTTGCAGTTTGATTAACAATTTGATTATACGTAGCAGAAGGCAACCAGAAGATATAATTTTGAAATTTCAAGTTTTTTCAAGATACCTACCTCACACATAGCCAGATGTTTTCAAAAGGAATTGAAATATGTTACTTTTTCCATTTAAGAAAAAAACTATTAACATTACATAATGTTTTATTTCCTATCTCAAATAATTTCTCAAATTAAAACAAATTTTTTAGTTGTTTATTTCATCTGAATCAAACTTGTCTAATATTTTATTCTCCAATAATATTCTTCAGATTAGATTGATGTACCCGATTTCTTGATCGTGGATATAGCATCTTTGGAGGTTTTATCAAATCAGAATCTAGAATATTGTAATTCAACGGTTTGAACTCCTTTCCAATTGTAATAGTTTCTGGATGTATCAGTTTGATATTGTTATTGAATGTTTCCTTATTAGTATTATTAGGTGATGGTTTGATTTGCAGGCTCTTCACTTCTTCACTCTTCTTTCTTTTATTCCTGTAGTATATCACCTCACCAACAAGTGTTAGCATTGCTAGAACCAGACCAAATAACGTTGCAATGAATACTCCTCCTAAAAAAAAATAAATATTTTCTTCATAAATTTTTCATGACAGGAATATAATAAATGGGAAAAATTATTACAGCGGGTATTTTTTCAAATAATATGCTTTATTTCATGCAATTGTGAAGGTAATTTTCACACACAGAATAGGAGGGCTGTTGAAAATATTTACCTAAACTTTCTAGGGTAATCCCTTCGTTGTCATCAGCATTAGGACAATCTCCTTTCATAGAATGATTCCAGTACTTGGCTTGAAGTACTTCAAAGAACCTATTGGTTTGCAGATTGAGAATTCTAAGAAAAAAAGAGGTAGGTAGCTATATCTTTGGTAGAAACATCAGGAAGGAGCCTCATACTTACGCTCTACTCAAATCATCTTGAATATGACTCCCCTGTTGTACGGCTACAGCATAGGGTTTCTCAGCAAAAACCTCTCCCACCTCTGTCAGATTGCAATTCCTGCTGATCTCGTATTTGATCTCAGACGAGTCGTGGATGAATGCAAAATCACCATCCATGTGTTCATTCACCAGTCTGAAGCCTTCAGAAGCGTTTGACACTGGATTTGAATCGTTTATAGCTATCAAAATGTGACCATACTGTTCTCTTATGGGATAATCCCATACACGGTATTGTGAATCGTCAGTGGAGGAGTTCAGAGTCAATTCCTTCCACATTCTGAATAGAGAAAGAAGTGTGTGAAGTGGTTATTTTCTCGAATCGCTTTCGAGTAAGAAGACAAAAAACGCTCGAAAAGCTGAGATGGTGGTCGAATGCAGTAACAGGATCATAGGAATTTGAGATGGTCTTTTGACAATGTCAGACAACTCATCATACATCGAATTCTACCCTAAACATGTTTAGTTGCATAAGCAACTGCATTAGAGGAGCTCCATCTACTGTCTCGTGTTAAGATGCTGCCATAACATACAGATTTCTTTTATTATGGATTGCTTGTGTCATCTAGTGATATAAAATGTAATTGAAATGTATGTCAGTTGTTCCTTCATAGAGGACGCTAACGGCGATATGATATCTGAATATAAACGTTCAAAAATACATTCATTTCTAGTACAATCTTAAAAAAAACTTGAATCCTAGAAGAATCTAGAAGGACCAAACGAATTAATTCATTGCTCTAAGGTTTGTCGATGAAAGTTTCCAATTCATGTGATCTAAATTTTAAGTGAATGTTAAATTAGTGTAAAGCACATTTATAAGATGGAGCTATACAGATTCATGTATAATCAGTTGCCTGATATCTTTGTAGTATGATTAAAACGAGAAAAATTCAACTAGATCGAACTTACCTATATAAAGTGTCTTCAGCATGTTTCATATTAATAAAATATTTATGTGTATCTGATTCTTTCACAACAGTGTAATTTATACGTGATTGGCGAGAGAGTTGTTCCAAAGACTGAACAGGGGTCTAAAAAAATACTCAAATTGATTTATTTTTCAATTTATATTACATGTACTTCATATTTTTACTTACTTGCATGCGCTCCACCGTCAAAAAGGCTGCTAAGTTTGCTGTGAAAGTGGCTAGCATAAGTACTACAAACAGCCAGTAGGCAGCAACCAATGTTCTTCCTGAAAGTGATTTGGGTGCTTCACCACCACCTTGGGGTGTGAAAGACGTCAAAGCGAACCAAAAGCTTTCTTTCAACGTGAATTCTCTGTAAATTTTTTTTTCGAGGTTTAAGATATACCATATCAAATAAATAATGAATCAAATACCTACCTGCATGGGTATGGATATGCTTTTTTATTGTTTCTAGCACTGTATGGCGAATATTTATCAACAAACCATAGCATGAATCCAGTCACTATCAATGCACCAACTATGCTCAGCCATACCTCTAGTTTGAGAACAGTCATGAATTTGAATAAGGATGTTTTTCGATCAGGCTTTCTCATTACTGAAAAATATGCACTGAAGCTCAAAATACAGCGTTATGACACAGAAAACCTCATTTGCTTCTTCTTTTGGAATTTTAGATATTCTATGAGTTAGGAAGGAAAAACTCAACCAAAGTTGAAAATTTGCAGTTTTTTTAAATTATAACGATCTAAAGGTCAACCACTTAAAACTCAAATAAATCAAACAAATCACCTATGGAAATTCCTGTTTGTTCATAGTAGGGTGGAATAAAATCAATCACTTCTTCTCTATCAGCAGTCATGATCAAAGCGGTGATTGCCATATCTGTTTCCTGAAAATAGCTTAATTAAATCAGTTACATACTTTCATATGAATATCTTTCATCATTTAGAGCACAATATTCAAATTTCCCGCTTTATTTTACGCCATAGAAACTCACTGATTATGTTATGACAGATGACATGTGACAAGTGACTAAACATAGAGTATTAAAACTTTCTTACTCCTCTGTATAGATCTCCGACTACCCCATTCCATTTTCCATTCACTTTTTCTCCGAATGTACCCTCTATAGGTTCAACGAATTCAAAATCAAACTGCATATCATGTGCCAATTTGTATGCAAAGTCCACACAGTATCCTGTCCAGAAATAATTGCCATCATCGTCAGCTTCCTTGTAAGACCATGGCAACGCCTGGAAAATAAAAAACAGTCAAATGAAGAAATCAAGAACTAGTAAGTAAAAAAAAAGTGTATCAACCAACTCTGCGGATCTGCAAGCTGTTGATCTACTGAGTATGTAGATCTACGACCAGTTGATCTAAAAAAATTTTGTCGTCAATATTCGATACGCTCTATTAGTGTGACGTCACACACCGTCATTTTTGGTTCTCCTGTCAGTGTTCGGAATCCAAACAAATAAATTGTCATTCAAATTAGTGCGGTGTCGTTGAAGGAATTGGCTTATTTTCTTAAATAAGAGTATTTGAGGAACGATTTCAGTATTACTTGACAGACAGAAGGAACGAGGTTAATACCAGTAAGTTTGAATCCTGTATCATTCCCCAGATTTTGTAAAAAGCCGTGTTTATTAGTTGAACTTCAAGTTCGAACTTACTGGCATTAATCTCGTGCCTTCTGTCTATCAATTAATAGTAAAATCGTTCCTTAAATAATCTTATTTATCAAAATAAGCCAATTTCTTCAACGACAACGTACTAATTTGAATGACAATTTGTTTGTTTGGATTCCGAACACTGACAGGAGAACTAAAATGGCGGCGTGTGACGTCATCACTAATAGAGCGTATTCTCTGTTCTTTTTGAAGTTGTGAAAATTACAAAATGAAAAGATACTTACATGTGTTATGCCAATCCTGTAGTAAGGTCTGACAGATTTGACAGTCTTTCCTGCAGCAATCCTTATACCGTCATCATCATTAAAAGAAGCCACTACCTCAGAAGACATTTTTGTACCGACCTCTACGTTTCCTCTAATTTTCACTCTTATCATCCCTCTGTCTTCAAAAAACCTATCGCTATTCTTCAGAACATCATGGATCAACTTGTCAAACTTTCTACTCAGGTCTTGGTTGAAAAAACCTTCTTCACACTCAACACTGTCACTAACCTGATAACCTTCGTTCTTCAGTTTCAAAAACACTTGTTGGATCTCTTCGAGGATACCCTCAAGAAATTTTTTCTGCAGGTTGAAAGTTCTGGGACAAGTAAAACTTGAGGTCGTGGTGATAAGACTGCAACAAACTTTTTCGTCTAGAGTGAGCAAATTGATTGGCTTCCCATATATCAGGGTCCTATCGAAATTCTTGTGTTCGAAATCTGTGAATACTAGATTCCAGCGTTCTGGCAATGAGACCAAACCTTCATCAGAGGCCTGGAAGAATTTTTTCTAGCTGAAATAATCAATTAATATCAATATGGTAATGACTAACCTTTCGAAATAGTTGTATCATGTTTGGAGTATCAGCAACCAGAGCAAAACTATTTGGTATTGGTCGTATCTTCTTCAATTTCTTCGCCACAGTTGAATCCAATTTTTCCGATACCACTAATCTCATTCTTTTGGTGTCTATCCAGGAGAATAATAATTGATCTAAATCTAAAACGAGATATATACTCTTTTACCTCGATATTTACAAGAGATAAAATTAACTCACATGTCTTATCTTCGAAAATTAAGACTACATCTGTAGAATTTCGAAAATCTAGGTATTCGTCCAGTAGAACTAGAAAAGGATTCAAAGAAAGGTCCAATCTTAGATAAGGAACATTGAGTTTTTTCGATAGAGCTTCAATATTACTCATTCCGGACCATGTTATGTCCAAGATCAATGATATATTATTCGACAGCACACCACAAACTGCAAAAAAATTTACAGATTTCATCACTTGCTTGTTTTTTCGATTGAATTTGAGTTTTTGAAGTATTCAATTTGAGTTGTTTGTGAATATATATTTTATTTTTTTGTTTTTACCTTCCGATCTTATAGTATCATCTTCATCTTTGTCTGCTACTTGAATAGTAGAATATTCAAAGGAAATTTGTGGAGTCTTCAGGTCTCCTAAAGCATTTTCGATCCAATCTATGATTTCTGATTGATCATCTTCTCTGAGTAATACTGTAAATGTTTGAAAAATATATATTTCTTCTTAGTATGTAAAGAGTGTTCTTTTTAGAGCTACAGAACTTTAAATTGCAATAAAACAACGATGGATTATTCGATTGACATGAATTTTATTTATCCGCAAGATAATCTTGTGGCATTACATTTTAAATATGATTTCTGGCATATGACCGCCACGGCTGGCTCGGATGTAGTCCAATCTGGTCGTCCAATTTTTGATTACTTTTTCCAACATTTGTGGCCGTATATCGGCAATAACACGGCGATTGTTGTCCTCCAAATGGTCAAGGGTTTGTGGCTTATCCGCATAGACCAATGACTTTACATATCCCCACAGAAAGTAGTCTAGCGGTTTTAAATCACAAGATCTTGGAGGCCAATTCACAGGTCCAAAACGTGAAATTAGGCGGTCACCGAACGTGTCTTTTAATGAATCGATTGTGGCACGAGCTGTGTGACATGTTGCGCCGTCTTGTTGGAACCACACACCTGGACATCATGGTTGTTTAATTCAGGAATGTAAAAGTTAGTAATCATGGCTCTATACCGATCACCATTGACTGTAACGTTCTGGCCATCATCGTTTTTGATGAAGTACGGACCAATGATTCCACCAGCCCATAAAGCGCACCAAACAGTCAGTTTTTCTGGATGTAACGGTGTTTCGACATACACTTGAGGATTAGCTTCACTCCAAATGCGGCAGTTTTGTTTGTTGATGTAGCCATTCAACCAGAAGTGCGCTTCATCGCTAAACAAAATAAAATGAGCGTAGTGCGCGATACGTATTCCGCACGGAACCATTATTTTCGAAATGAAATTGCACTGTTTGCAAGTGTTGTTCATGATAAATTGCCAAACCAAACTGAGAATAAATCACTTGACAGCTATTAAATCGGTCGCCATCTTGAACAGTAATGCCAACTTAAAGTTATATACCTCGAAAAAAAAACACCCTATATTTACTACCAATATTTCTTGATACGTATAGATTAGAAGTTCAGTTCATTTTCAAACAGTCAGAGTCAGATATGGATAATATACTGGCTGGTCATGAAGTTAGAAGCGCAATTCGTTCAATTTGACCAGCATTCTCTTGTTGAAGAAAAATTTCATTTGAGGACGTTTTTTCTTAATTTCTACATTAAAACGATTCGAAGATGCTATGTAATATTCACTGTTGATGGTTTTTCTTTTGTCAAGATAATCAATGGCCTCAATGATTCATAAATGGGAAAGTAAGTTGCAATAATAGGAATTTTCCTAACAAAATATTGTTAATAGGTCAGCATTTCCAAATTTCTCATAAAATGGATAACGTTTCCTAGTAAGACAACTACAAAAATTCCAAAGTAATAAAAATATTTCTACTTGGGCTCGTATACACCTTCTGTTAGCTTCAAATCTTTCGAATCTCCTTTTTCATGAAGGTCACACCGCAAAAGGCTATTTTAATTTACTTTAATTACATTCAAACGATATAAATATCAAAGGAAACAATTTTACGCTATAACATGTTGATATACTTATAAGTATAATGTTTACATGGCGCAAAATGAGAATTTTAAACATTAACTAAGTATATTATTCAACTGCAACTAGGTACCAATCGAGTAGAAACATCGATTTCATGATCAAAAGAACTCATTCGATCTGGTGATGAATTTCACACTGAGTCCATTAATGACATAAAAACTTTCACGTTCTATGGTCATGGGTACGTGATAACTAGGGTACATACCCAAATTGTGGTTGGAACCACAATTCGTAAGAGAAAGATATGAATCTTCGCTATACTACGATAGATATCTTAATATCTTTTGAATAAAGATAGTAAAAAACTTTTATGAGTTTTTTTGGAAAAAAAATAAAAGCGTGGACCACAGAACTGTCTACAGCGTTATTCAAAAGTCCAGGTCATATCTTTATGACGTGATTTTTATAGTTAAAATAGATTTTCTTTCAACATTTCAAATTGAAGGATACTTCAATGATTATGGAAAATATCACAATCCAAAAATTAGTCCAGAAGACCTGCATTATTCATAACATGATACAAATAACAATAACCCTATAAAAAATTACACAGGATATAGAATATTACTTCCTTTACCAATAATAACAATGCGTAGATGTCTATGTGAATTCAAGTAATAAGTAAGGTCAATGTTAATGACCGTTGAAGAGATATTTCATCTTGAAATAATGACTTCATAGTTAATACAGTTGTAAACATACCGTAGATGGTAAACGTCATTTGTTTAACCACTTAAATATACAGGATGGCTCACATAAAACAGTTCAACGTTATAATGGCAACACTGTTTTTTTTTTTTGACATCTCTTATGTCGTTTGTGTTCAGTAGGTTATGTCAAATGATCATGGATAAAAGATACACGCTTCAACAAAGTTTGAAAATTGTTTCATCAAAATCAGCGAGCATTTGTGAATTTTGGAGCGCATTTTTGGTTGAATGATTTAATAAACGAACGATGAGAGAACTCCCTTCTCAAAACCAACATTCTTTTACTCGAAACATTTCTCAGTAAGATGTTTTCTTCTCGAAATTTTCGAAGAAGAAATTATTAACATTGTATAATGAACTTGTCTAGAAATATGGAACTCATAATGTTGTTTATGGACTTGATAATTTTTTTCTGTTCCACTAGGATTTCAAGGAATGCGTAAGGAATCTAATTAGAAAAACACAAACGAAACACGTTTCTTGGATTTTAAAACAAATGAGCAAAAACGTTGAAATTCCTAACATTGTGTTCACCGTATATATACCAATTAATCAATGTCTTTTTATGTACGTAAGTTTCGTACTTGACTCAGTATGAACTTATAAGTATTAATTACCCACACATTTGGATACCAGGAGAAATTTTCTTAGAAGAATCATTTCACTTTTATTTATTTTTATGGAGATGACCTTGAAAGTTTTTGTACGTTATAGGCAATTTCCTTTTAATTAGAAATTTAATTGGAGGATTTTTCTAGAAAGGAAAGCCCATTTCATTTTATCTATTTTTAATGTTCTTTACTTTTTTAAATGATCATCTCGACTGGATGATATTTTCGATTAGAAAATTCAATCATTTTAGGCCATCATGAAATCTCTGAAGTGTAAAATATTTTTCAGAGAATCAATTGAATTGTTTCGAATATTTCGATTATTTGCAAGGATGAAGAAATGCAAAGGTGCAAGAATTACAAAAAGGACAGGAGATGCAACTTACTCGAAGATACAGGCTCCTGAACTAAATTTTTTCAAATCTATTTTTATAAATTCTAAACAAGTTGGGATTAATAAGCGTTTAATGAGTAATTATAAAGACAAATGAAAAAATTAAGTTCAACAGTCTATATTTTCTAAGGATTCTGAAATAAGAATAATTTCACTTGAAAGAACTTAGTACTTAATTTAACTAGAACTATCACTTCATAAAGATGTGACCTGGACTGTTGAACCTCCCTGTTTATATAGAATAACAATTTCAAGCAGTGTGCAAAATTTCAATTTGATCACGTCAGCAGAACCATAGAAAATTCAGGCATAATTACACAAAAGATCAATATTTTCGATAACAGATTCGACTAGATTGAAATTCAGTTTTAGTATGTGAAATAATCATTCTATTGATGATTTTTATTCATCTTCACAGATCCTCATCTAGATTAACTAACCGACAACAATGTATAAATAAACTGACTTTAGGTAAGGAGCTTTTTACGAATTTTTCAAATTTTATACCACAAAATAGAAAAATTAGAATATTTTTTCAATAACAATGTAATACTCTTTATGGATTTGTATGAAGAGTACTTGATGGTGCTAAAATTCTACTTCCCATCGCAAAGCCTGACCACAGTTAACAAAATTCTTCTCGTAAAGGAACCTCCAAGCAATGTTGGGACCAGTCAAGGTTTCAAGTCACCAAGAGTAGTACTACTAGTACTAGTACCAGCCCACCAGTTGCTGGTCAACAGTTGCGTTCAAAATAGGAGCAGAATCATTTTGCAGCTTGTTTATTTGTATCGCTAATCGTCAGGCTTTCTGTTGTTATTCTTCGATAAGAATGATGTTTATTTCATGATGTGTAAATTGGTTTGATTGAGATCGATGCTATTAGTACGTTAAAATGGATTTTATTGTGCTTGTGAGAGGTGAGTAATGTGTTGATTTTTCATAAATCGATATTAGTTTTAATTATGTTTGGTGTTGGAGAAGGTGGTTGATTTTTGTTGGAGCGAAACAGTTTTTGGTTAGTCAGGTAAAGAGAATTATATTTGTGAAAATGAATTGGAAAAAAATTGAATATTAAATCGACAAAATTGAAATAACCGTCTATTCACAAGATGAAAGAGGAAAGAAATATCTATTCGATACATTTTATTCTTGAAATAGACAGAGATTAAAAAAAAATTGGAGAACGAAAACGTCGAAATATATCTGATCTCAAAAATGTATAAAACGAATTGTGTGTAGATCATTTTGCTATCGCAACTTGCATTTTATACATTAGATTTTCTGAAAGAGTCATGTCAACGTAAGATTCTTTACGAGTTTCATCTTCTAAATGATTAGATAAGTTTTCACATTTTCACAATACTTTTGAAGGAATTTGGGGAATTGTTTCAAACCTTCGTTGAGGGATGTTAAGATAAAATCTAGGATGGCATTTCTTTACAATATTTCGAGGATATCTGATCGAATTGGAGCTTTGTAGTCATTTTGACTTGTTTTATGTGTTTAGATGCGTCCAATAGTTTTGGAGTTATATATAATTTTTTTCGCAATAATTCGAGAAATATCGAACGAAAAAACTACTTCCAGATAAAGAAATATGCCGAATATCTTGACTCTCTTTTTTTTTCGACATTTTAAATTTATTGAACATACTTGCTTTTTGTAGTATTGCGATATCTGAATGAGAATTACTTTCATTGAAAAAGGATCAATTGAATATCAATTAGGAAGGAATTTTTATGAACGAAATGAATTAGCTACAACAGAAATTTACATTATTTGCATAACTTTGCCTATATACTATACTGAATAGAATTCCTTTGAAAAATCAACAGTTATGTTAATTTCATAGAGGAATATAGAGGAAACTAGGTAGGGCTTATCGCAGATCTTTAATTATCCAAGAAATAAACATAAACAATTCGACAGGTCGAATAAAAAAAACATATTTGGCCATGAATATTTATTAGGAATAATGTCTCATATTTGAAGTAGTATATTATTTATATAATGGAAAAAACATTATTTTGCTGATTCATAACGACATACTGTTCATTTATTTTTATTTTGATATGATACGCTTTGAATATATAGGGTGTTTTTTTTCGAGGTATATAACTTTAAGTTGGCATTACTGTTCAAGATGGCGACCGATTTAACAGCTGTCAAGTGATTTATTCTCAGTTTGGTTTGGCAATTCATCATGAATAGACTCACGCCTGAACAACGCTTGCAAAAAGTGCAATTTTATTTCGAAAATAATGGTTCTGTGGGGAATACGTATGGCGCACTACGTCCATTAGCGATGAAGCGTACTTCTGGTTAAATGACTACGTCAACAAACAAAACTGCCGCATTTGGAGTGAAGCTAATCCTCAAGTGTAAGTCGAAACACCGTTACATCCAGAAAAACTGACTGTTTGGTGCGCTTTATGGCTGGTGGAATCATTGTTCCTTACTTCTTCAAAAACGATGATGGCCAGAACGTTACAGTCAATGGTGATCGGTATAGAGCCATGATTACTAACTTTTTCATTCTTGAATTGAACAACCATGATGTTCAGGAGCTGTGGTTCCAACAAGACGGCGCAACATGTCACACAGTTCGTGCCACAATCGATTTATTGAAAGACACGTTTGGTGACCGCCTAATTTCACGTTTTGGACCTGTGAATTGGCCTCCAAGATCTTGTGATTTAACACCGCTAGACTACTTTCTGTGGGGCTATGTAAAGTAATTGGTCTATGCGGATAAGACACAAACCCTTGACCATTTGGAAGACAACATTCGCCGTGTTATTGCCGATATACGGCCACAAATGTTGAAAAAAGTCATCGAAAATTGGACGTCCAGATTGGACTACATCATATGCCAGAAATCATATTCAAAATGTAATGCCACAAGATCATCTTGCGGATAAATAAAATTCATGTCAATCGAATAATCCATCGTTGTTTCATTGTAATTTAAAGTTTTATAGCTCTAAAAAAAACACCCTTTTTAATGGAAAAAAAACATTATTTTACGAATTCATAACGACATACTGTCAATTATTCATTTATTTGTATTTTGATGTGATACGCTTTGAATATACCGGGTGCTTCATATAAAAAACCACTTCTGTATAATTCACAGGTCCCTTCAAGTGACTAGAAGCCCCTTCAACAATCTTAATTGCGTTATGCGAATAGAAAATAATACGTTATAAAAAAACAAACCTTGACAATTAACTAATTATACCTCAATGATCTCGATGAACAGAATTATTACATTTGTATTCAACCAAATATTTCCATACAACTTCTTGAAGAAATTACTTTTCTACAACTGAATTTCTGTGGTTTGAATTTATCAAACCGATATTAATCAATGCAATTTGCATAACTGTTGAGTCTCAAGCACTTTCGTTGCGTTCTAATGATCAGTGAATGGTACAATTGTAACTATCACTTAGATAGTTACTAATTTGCGATAAACTGTCCAAGTTGGCTGCTATTATTTGTTCAGTTGCAGTTTTTACTTCCTTGATTCAATAAATTGATAAGACTTATGGCTGAAGTTGTACTTTTCACATACAGCTAATTACCTCTTGGAGGTGTAACAGGTGAATTGAAAAGTCTCCGGTCTACCATAGTAAAACACATTTTTTTGGCAAAATTCGATTTTATTATTCAACATAGTTGCCTTCGAGGGCGATACAGCGATTATAGCGATCTTCCAACTTTTCGATACTATTTTTGTAGTACGATTTGTCTTTCGCTTCAAAATATGCCTCAGTTTCGGCGATTACTTCTTCATTGGCGCTAAATTCCTTTCCAGCGAGCATTCTTTTGAGGTCTGAGGTCAGAAAAAGTCGCTGGGGGCCAGATCTGGCGAATACGGTGGATGCAGAAGCAATTCGAAGCTCAATTCATGCAATTTTGCCATTGTTTTCATTGATTTGTGACACGGCGCATTATCTTGATGGAACAGCACCTTTTTTTCTTCAAATGGGGCCGTTTTTAACGATTTAATCTTTCAAACGATCCATTAGCGCTAAATAATAATCGCTGTTGATGGTCTGGCCCTTTTGGAGGTAATCAATGAATATTATACCTTGCGCATCCCAGAAAACTGATGCCATAACCTTGCCAGCTGACTGTTGTGTTTTTCCTCGCTTTGGTTCATCGTGTGCAGTTCACTCAGCTGATTGTCTATCGGAAATGAT
Source organism: Harmonia axyridis (assembly GCF_914767665.1). Taxonomy (NCBI): domain Eukaryota; kingdom Metazoa; phylum Arthropoda; class Insecta; order Coleoptera; family Coccinellidae; genus Harmonia; species Harmonia axyridis. The sequence goes on from NC_059502.1 coordinate 3,588,534, forward strand.
GGAGCCATGTTTCATCCATCGTCACATATCGACGCAAAAATTCAGGTTTATTGCAATTAAACAGCTTCAGACACTGCTCAGAATCATTAACACGTTGTTGCTTTTGGGAAATAAAATGTCGTGTAACTACAGTGACAAAAACAGTGTTTCTCTCGAAGTTTGTCATAGAGCTTGTAGAACACCCTGTATATATGCGAATTTAAGAACTCAATCGTAGATATTGGTATATCAAGTTCTATGATGCAAACTTAAACCTCTCATATATGCTTCATTCATTGAAATGAAATTGAGGTGATATACCTATTTTAGTTTGTTTTTAATTCTCAGCAGTTTGGTATATGCTTTCGATATCAATTAGCTAGTTACTTTTAACAAGTAGATATCGATATCATTGATATCAAATCCACATTAGGATAAATGCTAATTAAAGTAATGACTAGAATAATTGAATGAACTGATTTATTTATGTGTATGATTGAGTATTTCAATGTAATAACCTTTCAGTCTGTCAAGTGATTTGTATGTTTACTGTATTAAAGAGATGGAAAATTAAAAAAAAAATAGTAGTTATTAGTGTGAATATATGCGGAAATATAAGCCTTCGATACGAAACTATACAATTAAAATCGAAATGAATTAAATTATTTTCACTGCCTTGAAGTCAGGAGCTTTTGAGCGCTCGTTCATTCATTAACCAATTGTAACAGTGAGTCGAATCATATGGTTTGAGAACATTCTTGGCTCAAAAATCGATAATTACCATCGGAAGAAATGATTCCACATTATGAATTTTTTTACATGTATGATAAACCTTATCACAGTAATTGTAGTCACTGCATATGCATCAAAAACTTTTTACTTTATCTCCATAATTGTAATGGTATAATTGCTACTATCAATACAATTTTTATCTTACTGGACTGTTTAAAATTCAATCTGTTCTTTGAGAAAAATATTCGAAATAGTATTATTACAGGTTTTTCATTAAGGAAAATGTACTCACAGCCAGTTTTGTCAAAGTCCTATAACCTATGAAAAATTACCCATCTAATTTCTACTATCAAAAAAGACACAGGATTTTTCATGTGTGTAAAAAATATTCTGATTTGTAAAATTTAAGAAAATTTTCTTTTATATTCAATATTTTTCCTGTATAATTTTCAAGCGTAATGATTGCCCTATTTCCGATGAATATGAATCTAACAAACTGTAAGATTGTAACTATTGGTCCAGCAACTTTAAAGAGCTATACATGGTCCAACAAACCCAACTTCGTTTTATAAATACATTTTATATGATAAGTTAATTTTGAATATTGAATTTTCTGTTTGCAGTTTTTATGATATTCTGGATTTCATTTAAAGAAAAAAAGATTACACTTTTTTTAATTCTAAATTAGAGTATTTGACCTCTGCGATTTCGAGCCAACACCTGCTTTGCATAACTGATATCGTAATTTTTTTTCTCTCGCATATCATTATCTGAAGCATTTATCTATTGATTCCCCATCCAAGAAGTTTTTGTCCAGACATCTTCTGCTATTGAACTGGCTTGAACCCAGCAAGAACAAGTTTGATGTCAGCTTGTTCAAGGTTCTCGCGTCTATCGAAAAATTTCAAATATTAACTTATTTCCATTTTTTTCCGTTATATTCTGGATTGCTCTAATCTCACACATACTCGAAAGGATAAATGTGATTTTTCAAATTCCTCATTTGGTATGCTCTTCCTCTCATTCTAGAAAGTTGAAATTTTAAATATTAATGAAGCTTCAATTTTCTGATAAGATTTTTTTTTTTGACACGTGTCTACAGATAAATGATGATATTCGTAAGTGGTTGCTTACGTTAATTCTTCGAATTAGATGATAAATTCTTTTTTTGCACGTGCAAAAATTATTATTAGATAACTGAATTGTACACACCGTCAAAATAAGAGCAAAGGACAAAATCTCAACGAAGTTTGTAGATAATTTTCTCTTGAACCCTTTGGCCGATTTAGCAATTCTCTCTTTGAAATGTAGTTTGATTTTTCGGGCAGATAAGTGTTCCTCAGTTACTTCTTTTTTATTATATACAGGGGTGAACAAAAAAAGTTGATGATCGCCCTTCTTTAATAACGGGTGTTTTTTTTCGAGGTATATAACTTTAAGTTAGCATTACTGTTCAAGATGGCGACCGATTTAACAGCTGTCAAGTGATTTATTCTCAGTTTGGTTTGGCAATTCATCATGAATAGACACACGCTTGCACAACGCTTGCAAATAGTGCAATTTTATTTCGAAAATAATGGTTCTGTGCGGAATACGTATCGCGCACTACGTCCATTTTATTTTGTTTAGCGATGAAGCGCGTTTCTGGTTGAATGGCTATGTCAACAAACAAAACTGCCGCATTTGGAGTGAAGCTAATCCTCAAGTGTATGTCGAAACACTGTTGCATCCAGAAAAACTGACTGTTTGGTGCGCTTTATGGGCTGGTGGAATCATTGGTCCGTACTTCTTCAAAAACGATGATGACCAGAAAGTTACAGTCAATGGTGATCGGTAAAGAGCCATGATTACGAACTTTTTCATTTCTGAATTGGACAACCATGATGTCCAGGAGCTGTGGTTCCAACAAGACGGCGCAACATGTCACACAGCTCGTGCCACAATCGATTTATTGAAAGACACGTTTGGTGACCGCCTAATTTCACGTTTTGGACCTGTGAATTGGCCTCCAAGATCTTGTGATTTAACACCGCTAGACTACTTTCTGTGGGGCCATGTAAAGTCATTGGTCTATGCGGATAAGTTACAAACCCTTGACCATTTGGAAGACAACATTTGCCGTGTTATTGTCAATATACGGCCACAAATGTTGGAAAAAGTAATCGAAAATTGGACGTCCAGATTGGACTACATCCGAGCCACCGTGGCGGTCATATGCCAGAAATCATAATTAAAAAGTAAAGCCACAAGATTATCTTGCGGATAAATAAAATTCATGTCAATCGAATAATCCATCGTTGTTTTATTGCAATTTAAAGTTCTATAGCTCTAAAAAAAACACCCTCTATAATAAACAAACAATTTCTTGATTCTCGATTTCTTGATTGTCAGTAGTTAATTCTCTGAATTTTTTTCTATTTCTTCCCACGATTTTTTGGATCTTGTTTCCAAGATAGGAGAAACAGTGCGGTATATCTGCCAATTTTCGTATATTTTGTTTTCCTCCAACGATTCAAAAAATTGAATCACTTATCTGTCATCAAAACGAATGATGATCCACAAATTTCAGTCGTGAATTTGTGGTTTTTATTCTTCATGGGAAATGGACACTATAAGGTGTGAAGTTATCATTGTTTATATCCAATGAAATGTGAATAATTTCTGTTGTTATACCTCACGAATTCTTGTCGTGATCGAGGTATATCTTATAATTATTACAGTAATAAATTGTTATTAAATTCTCGTGCTATAACATGCCCTGGATAAAACTGAACAGGATCTAGTCCAGTCCTTAGTTTTGGACGTATTTTTCACTTTCATACAGTTTCATGAAGTACGTTTTTGATATTTAAACTTCGAAATTGTAATATTAGAGATATATTTCAGGGTGAGAGATTTTCTATTATAATTGAGATAATAGTTATGAAAAATATATCGAAGTTTTATATATGAAATGTAGAATAGTCTTTATCACACTAATAACATGTTGAATTTAATTATCATGTGACGTTTTTTATTGATTTACAGATTGTTTTTACTTGGAGAAGCATTTGAAATGCTGAAATATTCTTCATGGAATATGGATATAATTTCAAGGCGAATCTAGAAGTTTTTGGAGCAACGGATTCTATTTCTTCATTGGTATGAAACCAGGTTAGTGAATATTTCATTTATTCTATCTTAAAATGAGGTGTGTATAACGATTTTTGAAACTCATTCAAAGAATGTTTCAGAAATTCCCGAGAGGGAGTTTCTTCATTATACCCAGAAAAATAGATCACTTCTTTTTATTAGTGAGAAAGGTTATAAAAAATTTACAATTAGAGGTTTACTTTCGATATAATACCATTTTTGAGGTCTTGAATGGATTGTGAAGCATTGCCATAGATCTTATCTTCCACGTGATCCTAAAGAAAAAAGTCTAGAGGTGTTAAAACACAAGATCTCGGTGGCCAATTGTGATCACCTCTTCGAGAATCGACTTTTCTTGTAAACTGCTATGTGAGCTATCCGTGAATATGAGCTTTTGAGCGCTTGTTGATTCAAGCTTTCGGAGATCACATAAATCTATACAGTTATATAGAGTCCAAGAAAATTTCCTCATACCTTCCTTAATTTTTCAAACACACTAAAATCAACATTTTATTTTCTTGCAGACTCTTGGACCGTCTTCCCAAAGTTCCTAATCTTCTTCCACCTATTTCGAACCTCCACAACATACGACTGTGATGTAGAGTTCACTTACAGCGAGTATTACAACTCAAACGGATTCAAAGTAACCTGCAGCAACATCGTAGAAGGCCAAGAGGATATCATACGCTCAATATCTGCCCAAAATGCCATCATTCTAGACATAAGGAACACAACATTGGTCAACGTAACATCAGATCTGTTCGAGAATGTACCCAAGCTCAAAGAACTGAACATTGAAGATTCTAGAATATCTGTGAATGGTACTGTAGACCTCTTCTCAAAGCTGGAAGGCCTGCAGACGCTGATAATAAAGAATACTATGTTGGATGATATTGGAAACGGAACTTTTTATAACTTGCCTCAGATCAGAACTCTGCATTTGGAGAACAACAGTTTGAGTTGTCTAGCTAAGGACAGTTTAAAGCTTACCAGTTTGGATACTCTACTCTTCATAAATAACAACTTAGAAGACGTGGACGATATACCTTTATGTTACTTAGAAAACGTGGAGAAGATAAACTTCAGTAAAAACAGGATCAGGACTTTAAAACCAAATTTATATCAGTGTGGTTCCGATAAGGCTAAAAAAACATCCATGAACAATATTTATGATGATAATCACATAGGAATAGAATGTCTAGATTTAAGCGATAATGAAATTACCTCAATCAAAAAAGCCTTTAAGCCTTTCACCAATCTCAACTACTTGAATTTAGCCAACAATTCAATTTCAAGTATAGCCGACAACGATTTTCAAAATTTGAGGGAGCTAGAAGATTTAAATTTGTCCAATAACTCTATCTTGTATATGAGCAACGCAGCTTTTAGGGACCTCATAAGTTTGAGGGAAATAAATTTATCACACAATAAAATCTCAACGATAAAGCTGCAGTTCTTGACTAAACTCACCAAAGTAGATCTTTCTCATAATTCTTTGACTTTCGAAAACTTAGACCAAATTAAATATTTGCCCTTTTTAGAGACTTTAGATTTATCGTTTAATGATCTGAATGGTACTTCAGATTTCTTTAACAGATTTCCATCGTTGATCAATTTAAATTTGAATGAGAATAATTTGATTTTGGAAGAAGACATGTTTAGGAACTTATCACAATTAGAGACACTTTATCTTAGGGATAATGGTATTATTTATCTTCCTGAAACGATATTCAATAACATGACATCTTTGAAAGAGTTAGATCTATCGAAGAACAAGTTAGAAGTTATCGACAATTATCAAATTTTTTCATCGCTATTTAGTCTTCAGGTTTTCAATTTATCTTACAATAATTTGAGGTACTTGAATCATAACTTATTCTCCAATTTAGATGACTGTGAAATTTTGGATATTTCAGGAAATAAGTTGAGGGAATTAGATTATCCTTACATCATTAATAGTATGAGATCACTAGATACTATAAACCTAAATGATAATTTATTTTCTTGTAATTTTTTGCACAAAGTTATCAGGTATTTTACCTGGAAAAGTATAAGCTATAATGTGAAAAATATGACGGAATATGACGAAGAAAATATAGGAGGTATACCATGCCAAGAAGAAATGAATGAAGTGGAATCAGTTAAAAGTGATCCTGAAACTACCTCTGTTTTTGTAATAGTTTTAGTTTCAACTATTGTGTCAGTATTTGTACTCATGATGATTTTGATCATTAAGTATTATCAGATTTATAGACGTTCGAAATATCATTCAGAACAATTTGAATTGATTGCAGATTAAATTATTGGAAATCTTTTGTTGTATTTTTTCATTTTTAGTCAACCTAATTGACCAGTTGAGTTTTTAAGCATTTCTATAAATATAAAAGAAGCAATGTATCATTTTTCAAACAGGATTTTTAAACAGAGGACTTGCACCACATTTCGTCACATAAATGAAATTTCTTGACTTGATGACATGAAATTCATGAATTTTTTTTTTGTCAATACAATTTATTCTCAGCAGTTGATCTATTCATATTCAGAATTAATTCACCTTATTACAAAAGAGTCATCAAATAATCATTAAACTATCACATTTAATCTGGTTTCAATGAAACGAAGAAAAAAAAACAGGATGTTAGATATTATGCAACAGATTATAAGCAACCAAGATGAATTCTGTTTTGAATTATTTTCATATTATTAGGTGCAGATTGAATATGGTATTTTTGACGAAGTTGCATTTTCAAGGTCGAATACGCTTAATAAGGTGTTTGGGGCATGAATTGGTAATTCGACAGAGATAATCTGGAATATTTTTGTATTTTTTATCGAATTCGTAGTTTTGGAATTACCAGGAAAAAAATTCAAACGATTATACAGGGTGGTCCAGGTACGATTTTATTGAAAATTCATATATCTGGAACAGCTGAATTTTGTGTGGGATAATCTATAGCCCAAATTGTATACCTATACAAAATTTCAATAGAATCGGATTAGAAGTTCAGGTTATTACAAGGATTTGTGGATACACAGACCGACATACAGACACGAAACTAAAGTTGTTCAGGATGGTCTACATTTTTCAATTATTTTTATTTGAAATTGTTTTCATTCCAAAACTGATCACAAAATATTGAAAAAATCAAATATTTCGAAATAATTTACTTTAGGTGGAAGAATGGAAAATACCAAACTAGAATGCATACTTATATTATATATTAAAAATATTTTGCATTGTTGCCAAATTGTTAGTATGTAGAACTAGCGCAAAATTTATAACGGGTGTTTTTTTTTCGAGGTATATAACTTTAAGTTGGCATTACTGTTCAAGATGGCGACCGATTCGAAAGCTGGCAAGTGATTTATTCTCAGTTTGGTTTGGCAATTCATCATGAATAGACTCACGCCTGAACAACACTTGCAAATAGTGCAATTTTATTTCGAAAATAATGGTTCTGTGCAGAATACGTATCGCGCACTACGTCCATTTTATTTTGTTTAGCGATGAAACGCACTTCTGGTTGAATGGTTACGTCAAAAAACAAAACTGCCGCATTTGGAGTGAAGCTAATCCTCAAGTGTATGTCGAAACACCGTTACATCCAGAAAAACTGACTGTTTGGTGCGCTTTATGGGCTGGTGGAATCATTGGTCCGTACTTCTTCAAAAACGATGATGGCCAGTCAATGGTGATCGGTATAGAGCCATGATTACTAACTTTTTCATTCCTGAATTGAACAACCATGATGTCCAGGAGCTGTGGTTCCAACAAGACGGCGCAACATGTCACACAGGTCGTGCCACAATGGATTTATTGAAAGACACATTTGGTGACCGCCTAATTTCACGTTTTGGACCTGTGAATTGGCCTCCAAGATCTTGTGATTTAACACCGCTAGACTACTTTCTGTGGGGCCATGTAAAGTCATTGGTCTATGCGGATAAGCCACAAACCCTTGACCATTTGGAAGACAACATTCGCCGTGTTATTGCCGATATACGGTCACAAATGTTGGAAAAAGTCATCGAAAATTGGACGTCCAGATTGGACTACATCCGAGCCAGCCGTGGCGGTCATATGCCAGAAATCATATTTAAAATGTAATGCCACAAGATTATCTTGCGGATAAATAAAATTCATGTCAATCGAATAATCCATCGTTGTTTTATTGCCCTTTAAAGTTCTATAGCTCTTAAAAAAACACCCTTTATATAAATATATACAAATATATCTTTCGAAAAACAATTCTATTACGTTTAGATATAGATGATATCCAATATGTCAAAAATAGCAAAACCCTTAAAGTAATTAAAAAAAATCGAAATCAATGAAAATCAAACTTACATAATTTCACGACTGATGGAGTCTGAGATTCACAATTGGCCATAAAAATAAAACTAATCGAAAATATGTAAATGCTAACTATAGATGCAATCATATTTTTCGTCACAGCACAAGTTGCCGCTTTCAGAACTGATTTCTTCCTAGACCTCTGGTGATTTGTCTATGGGAGGGTTGAAGAATAAGTATGTCACGAAATTTTGAATAATAAATATTTCTGTCGTTCAAGAGAGCCACTTTAGAAGGGTCATATTAGCCAGGGGCGTTCCACGAGGGGGTTGTAGATACATGCACGTAACAGGCCAATTGAAAAGTCCCCGGTCTACCATAGTAAAACACATTTTTTTGGCAAAATTCGATTTTATTATTCAACATAGTTGCCTTTGAGGGCGATACAGCGATCTTCCAACTTTTCGATATCATTTTTGTGGTACGATTTGTCTTTCACTTCAAAATAGGCCTCAGTTTTGGTGATTACTTCTTTATTGGCGCTGAATTTCTTTCCAGCGAGTATTCTTTTGAGGTCTGAGAACAGGAAAAAGTCGCTGGGGCCCAGATCTGGAGAATACGGTGGATGCAGAAGCAATTCGAAGCCCAATTCATGCAATTTTGCCAATGTTTTCATTGATTTGTAACACGGCGTATTTTCTTGATGAAACAGCACCTTTTTTTCTCAAATGGGGCCATTTTTTAACGATTTCATCCTTTAAACTATATAATAATAGCTGTTGATGGTCAGGCCCTTTTGGAGGTAATCAATGAATATTATAGCTTGCGCATCCCAGAATACTGATGCCATAACCTTGCCAGCTGACTGTTGTGTTTTTCCTCGCTTTGGATTCGGTTCATCGTGTGCAGTCCACTCTACTGACTGTCGATTGGACTCCGGAGTGAAATTATGGAGCCATGTTCCATCCATTATCACATATCGAAGCAAAAATTCAGGCTTATTGCACTAAAACAGCTTCAAACACTGCTCAGAATCATTAACACGTTGTTGCTTTTGACCGAATGTGAGCTCGCGCTGCACCCTTTTTGCACACAGTTTTCTCATGTACAAATATTCGTTAATGATAGATGTACACGTTCAAATGATATCTTTACAATGTCTGATATCTCAATCAACTTAACTTTACGGTCATCATATGGATTTAATACTAGCACCGTCATCTGTGCATCAGACCGGGGACTTTTCAATTGGCCTAATACTTCCAAAAGAAGAGACATCATCTTTTTTTACGGTGTTCTGATGATGTACAGGATGTCCTAGAGGTGGTAGGTTTTTCTGTTAACACTGCATGCTAGTTTTTCTTTCGCGTTTCTCAGGTGGCTCAAGAAGACATTTAGATGTTCCATTGTGAGATAGATGTTGAAGATAACATTCACAAAATCATAAATCAAACAAAGTAGACAGTTACTCCAAATTTGTTATTTTGTCTATCAATCATTGATTTACTTTTAATGAAAATCTATTGTTGGACGATATCTTACAATTAGAATATTTATTCGAATAACAACAACTGAATATATCGTTTCTCAAGATATTCAGCCATTGCCAAGTATATATGCTGAATATAGTAAATATTTTTTAAGGAAATATATTTTTCTTCGACTTCTCTGCGTTACGTTCATCTTCCGAACACTCAATTGATATGATTATATCATCTAGACATTCAAGAGGGATAATAACAGGGTTGCTTGAAACAAAGATAAGGTATTCCGATGTATAGTCAACATACCCCTCATTTATCGATTTATAGAGCTATGTAATTCATTTCGTTTCATAGATGTAGCCTGTAATTTCATTCTTTTCAATCAATGCGATATGAATATTCACTGAGCAAATAGAGATATGTCACCCTTGAAGAAGGGAAGTTTCATGGGCGTAGGTAGGAAAATTTCTCGCTGATCTATGCTCTGGTGGTTGATGAAAATCTTGAGTGCACTATTGAAGTAATTTATAAAGAATTATGTAAAGTAAAATGAACAAGAATTCGCTGATCTATGCTCTGGTGGTTGATTAAAACCTTGAGTACACTATTCAAATAACTTAATGAAACGGACAAGAATTTCTTGATAAATTTGATTTAACGAAGTAATGGTTTTGGATGATTTGAGAAAATGTATTTGTACAGCAAATAACAAAAAATGAGAAAGTACTGACGTGAAGTCAACAGCATTCAGTACTCAAGAGCTCCTGGACTGAAAGTCAGTGCCTTCCTCATTTTCTTATATTCTATTCTAAACAACTTGAACAATCTTAAACAATATCTAATATTACATGATGAAATCTTGAGCCGATGTTATAATCTGTCATTGTTGAACATGAATATTTCAATTAGACGCCTTGATAAGCGCAGAATAATATCATTTTTTTCAGAAAATATGCTAACCGATTCAATGCTTCACCATGACAATCTGGTTTACTGAAGAAAGCATCTGTCGTGTTGCCATTTATGCAATAATCTTTTGAAGAGAACTGGTATTATTCAATGTGATATGATTTTTATTAAAGAATATTCAATTGTTTCAAATCTCTTAATCATATTTGAAATATTCAAATTTTTTCCAAACAGGAAATTTGAATGGAGAATGATGGGATAAAAAAATTATATAACAGTGATTTTGGCCATAAAATCTAAAAGTTTTTGAATGACGTCTATTCATTCATTCTGACTTGTTTATGTTATTTTTCAGGAAAAAAATAGTAATTTACGTAACAAGTCCGGAAAATAGGGTTTTTTTTGGACGAATAGACAAAATTCCAGGACGAGCGTAAGCGAGTCCTGGAAGTCTGTGAGTCCAAAAAAACCATTTTCGGGCGTGTTGCGTACAATATTTTTTCGGCAATCATGTAAAATAACACTATCGCTGTTGCTTTCCATATTTTATTGCGATTGCGATCAAAAAACATGCAAATTTTTGACAACTAATTTCATATGAACTGTCAGCCGTTATCTCGGTTGCTATGGATTCTATGATTCTTTTCCGGCCTAGTCCGGGAAGTACGTACTTTCCGGACTAGGCCGGGAAATGCTACTTTCTCAGAGAAAAAGCGTCCGGGAAGTGAGCACTTCCCGGACGGTTGCCACTAAGCGTTATGCCATGAATATATTACTGAAGTAAGAGTTTATTCATATACACCAAATATTTTCAATTCGGATCGGTTATTCTTTCATTTTCGTGAGTCACGTGATCTGTTAGCAGGTGGTCGGCTATGTTGAAAAAATTCATTGGGCCAACGTATCAAGTTCATTGGGGGGATGAATATCTTTCATTGAGTTGATGTACTGTGTACATTCCTATGATGAACTGTTAATCCAAAAGCCGAGTTAGCACTAAAACCGTCAACGAACGCCTGTTCATTGGGACAACGAAACTGTACGTAACAAGAAAGGAATTTGTTCGTTGGATAATGAAAAGTATATTGTATCAAAGTACGTAAGGTCGATGAACGGCATTCATTGATATTACGAACAATATTTCTTTCAGTGTTCTGAAAAGAAATGAGATCTCAAAAACGCTGAGGGGAGAGAAATAGTTAAACTTTGGCAGATCACCAGAATGCCATGTGGTATAAATCCCTCTCAATTATTAACCTTGAATGGCGCACAGTATGTAGAAATTTGTCGATCCTCGTTGGGACACCCTGTATATACCGTGCTGCATATAATAGCTGTATCCGTTTGTTTCATCGACGACCACAAATTTTCTCCTTTTCTCTCTTCGGCGTGGTGTTAGATCGACTTTTTCGCACCATCGGTTCCAACGTTCGATATTCGAGTTTCTTGAACTCGTCCGGTATTGTCAAAAAAAAAGCCAGCCTGCGTTCAGGTGAATTCATTATGCACCAATCTATGAAATAACGGTTATGGTCGATCGGATGCAGACAATCATTTTTGCTCGAATGACTCCTGTTTTTAGGAAATATCTGCCAGCTTCTAGGGAGAACTCTCTTTTCGTTCGTTTGTTGTTACTTTTTGGTGGGATTGGGAGATCTTAGTTATATAAAATGGGGACGCGTAGGTTCGTTGGTGATTTTCGACGGTATATTCGTGATTGATGCAACTATGTTCCCTAGAAAAATATTACCGAAGGTTAGTATTACTTGCAATATATAATTACATTTTTTTTCGTTTTCGGTAAAAAGTTTGTATTATCGTTTACAACATTTATTTTAGGATTTTTTTCAGAATTTATATATAACTTTTCGAAATAATCTTTCAATAAACTCAAGAAGGATTTTGAATTAACTCCATTTCATCACTCTGGGTTACATTGTTAATATTAACTTGGAATGTCTATTTTGATCGCACCACTATTTTTTAATGATTATTTTGAAATTTTTCATTAGTTTTTAGGCAAAAAAATATAACGTAACTATTAAATAATCGTTTGTGTTTATGTCGTTATTGTTATTAACGTTATTAATGAGTGATTTTCATTGAAATTTCATACGCGAATGGTGAACCAGCCAATATTGGCACTGTTAGAAATGTAACTGTTTTAGGTTGTACTCCCATAATAACATTTGGAATTTTGAACAAATCTACATAATTTTTAGGTTGAAAAAGAATCTCAAACTTTTTGAAATTTAATTTCGAAATCCCAGAATTCCATGATACAAGTTCTTTTCAATTCTGCACATAACGGATGTTTTTTTTCGAGGTATATTACTTTAAGTTGGCATTACTGATCAAGATGGCGACCGATTTAACAGCTGTCAAGTGATTTATTCTCAGTTTGGTTTGGCAATTCATCATGAATAGACTTTCGCCTGAACAACGCTTGCAAATAGTGCAATTTTATTTCTAAAATAATGGTTCTGTGCGGAATACGTATCGCGCACTACGTCCATCTTATTTTGTTTAGTGATGAAGCGCACTTCTGGTTGAATGACTACGTCAACAAACAAAACTGCCGCGTTTGGAGTGAAGCTAATCCTCAAGTGTATGTCGAAATTGGTCCGTATTTCTTCAAAAACGATGATGGCCACAACGTTACAGTCAATGGTGATCGGTATAGAGCCATGATTACTAACTTTTTCATTCCTGAATTGAACAACCATGATGTCCAGGAGCTGTGGTTCCAACAAGACGGCGCAACATGTCCCACAGCTCGTGCCACAATCGATTTATTGAAAGACACGTTTGGTGACCGCCTTATTTCACGTGTGAATTGGCCTCCAAGATCTTGTGATTTAAACCGCTAGACTACTTTCTGTGGAGCTATGTAAAGTCATTGGTCTATGCGGATGAGCCTTAAACCCATGACCATTTGGAAGACAACATTCGCCGTGTTATTGCCGATATACGGCCACAAATGTTGGAAAAAGTCATCGAAAATTGGACAACATCCGAGCCAGCCGTGGCGGTCATATGCCAGAAATCATATTTAAAATGTAATGCCACAAGATTATCTTGCGGATAAATAAAATTCATGTCAAACGAATAATCCATCGTTGTTTTATTGCAATTTAAAGTTCTATAGCTCTAAAAAAACACCCGTTATGTGTGCCATCTGGTATATAAATTGGGAAAAATCTCGATGATTTGTTTTTTTTTTCATAGAGTAAACTCTTTTATTTTTCAGATACACTTTCTCTGCGTGTTAGCTCTCGTCAGGTCTCAAAGTTATGAGTATAATTCGGACGAGGGGGACACAGAGAGTGATATCGAGGGCGATAGTCACCCTGACTACTCCAAATATTATTCTGTGACACCCAAAGAAGGAACCATTGCTTTGGCCTCCTTCGCTCAACCACAGCAATTCGGTTTTGGGTTTGGACCTTTCGAAGCAGGTGAGAAGGTCTTTCTGTTAACTACCACTTCAGTATGTCTACTCTAAACTCGAGAAACTTCATATCTCGAATTAAATTTATAAAAATATTCATATCTGTTCCAGCATTTGGTGCATCAAGTCAAGACAAACAGAAGTTGATACCAACCCAAGCCTTCGCACCTATCCAAGCCAAACCTGTGGTTGAAACTCCTGCTACCTTCTCTGACTTCTTCAGCAAAAATCTTTTCGGAATCAACCAACCTGCCCAACCAGCAGACTACTTTGAACAGTCTCAAACTCGCCAGAGGGAAGAAGCACGAGAAGAACCTTCAGAAAACGTATCCGAAGAAAAGGAGAATGAAGAGGAGAACGAAGAGGCTGAGGAACAATCAGAGTACAACCAATCAGGACCCAGTTACATATCACATGATGTGCCTGCAAAGATACCTCATCAGGTGGAGACTGTAAAAGTACAAGGTAGTGGTCTCAACTTGATATCTCCCCCAGCTAAAGTTCACGACTTGAGAGATTATAAAGACCACCACAAGTATCTTCCACATCTTCAACCGTTAGTAACACCTCAAGTGTACCCTCAAGCACCTGGTTATCAGAAGTTCACTCAACCCTCAGCCAGTCCAAGTTTGACGCCTTATCAGAAGTTCAGTTTTCAACCAGTTGCAGAGTATCAGAACAAATACTTGGAAAACCTGAATTCTGCATCCAATGTTAGGCCTAACTACAGAAACCAATATGCTAGAGTCAATATACCATCTTACGTTTCTCAAGAATCTAAAGTCGTACCCAGAGCAGCTGACCGTAAGAACTGCAAGAGGTTAACAAAGGAGTCTGGCAACGAAAAGATTGGCGATCTAACTTGTTACGTATGTGAAAACCAAGAGACCAATTCAAAGGTAACCGAATGTTCCTACCAGTCTGAACCAGATAGTACCGATCTTCATAAAGGAAGTTCAGAAAGATATTCCGTACCTGCCAAAAGACCTGATGGCTTTAGATACAGGAGATATGCATCAGAAGAAGACTCCGACCCTTACGAATACGTCAAAAACAGATCTTTACGTGCTCAGAAAGAGAAACAAGAAGAAGGCGACAATTACGAATACGAAGGTTATGACGCTTCACAACCAGAAAAAAGTTATTCTGAAGTCCAATCGGAAGAGATCTTGAAGGATCCTAAGAAATGTACCAACGTGGACAGAGACGGTATGTCCTGTCGTGTCTGCAAAGATCCAGCTACAGGAGGTAACTACGAATCCTGCTCTTTCAGTACTGCTCCAGAACCTGAGAAGTATGCCTACGTCTCTGAAAAGAACTACAACAGTAATGATGATCCTGATTATGCTTCTAAAGGAGATGAATCGAAGAACGTAGCTACCAATACCAAAGCTAATGATGATGAGGAACCTGTTAAAGATCAAAAACCAAAGAAAGAAAGGAAGTCTAGGAAGAAATACTCGAAAAATAGTGAGTCAAGCTCTCCCAAAGGCTCAAAATCTGAATACTCAGACTATGTACACCCTAAGAATCTTGAAAGGCAGAGTTGGGAAGAACCAGAATCATCCAAAGGTGAGAAATCTTACTATCCAAAGTACGAAGCTGAAAGTCGACAAGAATCACGTTCAGCTAAGAATGAAGAGGAAGAAGAAGATGATACCAAGTCCAATAGCGAATCATCTGAGGATGCATCTCCTTACAAAGATATAGGAGAATACAAATTCAAGTATTTCCCTGAGTTCTCTGGTGAAGAATCTAGAGTTAAGGAAGAACCTCTTGAGTATGTGAGTACCAACAAGAAAGAAGTTGAAGATGTACTAGCCGATTTCAAGAAGAAAGACAGGTCTCAGTGCAAACAAGTCAAGAAGAACGGAATGACCTGTTTCTTGTGTGTTGACGAGAACAGGGCCAAGAATGAAGAATGTATGTTCATTTCTGAGTCAAAACCAAAAGGAACATACGCCAAATATACAAAAAATGATGAGGTTGGGGCTTCATCCGAAGCTAAACCGGTGACAACGAAGAAATCTGTAAGTGGTAGGAAGAAACGGTCACAAAAAAAGATGAGTGAGATCTCTGGAGCAAGTAGCAGTAAAATTGAGAGCGTTGTTAGGGCTCCTTCTGGAGAAAAGCAAGTACCTGAAGAGACAGAATTGAAGGCTAGTGCTTCAGCTCAAGATGCTCAAAGGATAGAAGAGAAAGATGAGTCAAAGTTAGAGACTCGATCAGAAATCGATACCAATGATGAGGGAGGAGAGTATAGCGCTGAAACCCAACCTGTGTACAGTAAGGCTCTGGGTATGACTTTGCCGAAGTACATGTTGGACAAATCGGAGTTTGAGAAAGAATTCGATGCTTTGTTGCCGCACTGAGGGGAATAGATGTTGTTACTGTTATGATTAAGTGTTAATTTTCTGTTGTTTCATCATGTTTTTTTTACTGATTGTTTTGTACAAATAAAAGTGTTTTTGAATAAAAGTTTTTCGAGATAAAATCTGCTTTTCTTCACCATAGTTCAGTTCGACTACTTTTTATGTTTCTGTTCTTCCTATTACTTCTAGATGAATTTTTCATACTTATAAATCCCTTCAGGTTATAAAAGGTTTTCTGATGAGAGGTTTCATTTGATATTGAAAAAACGAGTATATTTTCAAAAAATCAATGGATGTTTACTTCATTCCAAAGAGAAAGAAATGTTATTGATGATGGAAAACGGTAAAAGCCAAACGTGGCCCTAAAGTGTATGAAAGAACCGAAAATATTAACTTTTTTGAAATAGAATCATAAATTAAATCACTATAAATCATATCAAAATAAAAAATAATGAAGAAATAAAGTTCCTCAATATTGAGGAACCTCTAGACTTTGTTTGATTTCATAATTTTCCATCCAGGATCTAAGACACATGAGGCATCTTTTAGATTTGTCGCCTAACCTATTGTTGGTTTTTGTAACTGTAAGAGCAGCTCTGGAAAACTGTCTTTCAACAGGAGCTGAAGATGCTGTCGTTGATAAAAAATCCTTGGCCATTTTGGCGAGATATTTCTGAACCTATCAAAATCTACCAATAGATTTCATAGAAATGTGAAAAAACTACTGATAAAGTCACACTGGCGAATGCTTCAGTCTCTCGGCGCTCGAGGAATCCCCTTATTTAGTCTAAGCGCGCACGAGATTGCAGAAATATATGCCGTGCGACGCGTGCATATCAAGCTCAAGTAATATCAAGTAGCTTGATATCAAGTCAAGCAATAAATATCTGAAATCAAGTCAAGTCAAGCTTAAGTATATAATTTTTCACGAGCTTGATTTTCAAGTTAAGTATTGGGTGTTTTTTTTTGAGGTATATAACTTTAAGTTGGCATTTCTGTTCAAGATGGCGACCGATTTAACAGCTGTCAAGTGATTTATTTTCAGTTTGGTTTGGCAATTTATCGTGAGTAGACTCACGCCTGAACAACACTTGCAAATAGTGCAATTTTATTTCGAAAATAATGGTTCTGTGCGGAATACGTGTTGCGCACTACGTCCTTTTTATTTTGTTTAGCGACGAAGCGCACTTCTGGTTGAATGGCTACGTCAACAAATAAAACTGCCGCATTTGGAGTGAAGCTTATCCTCAACTGTATGTCGAAACACCCTTACATTCAGAAAAACTGACTGTTTTGTGCGCTTTATGGGATGGTGGAATCATTTGTACATACTTCTTCAAAAACGATGATGGCCAGAACGTTACAGTCAATGGTGATCGGTCTAGAGCCATGATTACTAACTTTTTCATTCCTGAATTGAACAACCATGATGTTCAGGAGCTGTGGTTTCAACAAGACGGCGCGACATGTCACACAGCTCGTGCCTAAATCGATTTATTGAAAGTCACGTTTGGTGACCGCCTAATTTCACGTTTTGGACCTGTGAATTGGACTCCAAGATCTTGTGATTTAACACCGCTAGACTACTTTCTGTGGGGCTATGTAAAGTCATTGGTCTATGCGGATAAGTCACAAACCCTTGATCATTTGGAAGACAACATTCGCCGTGTTATTGCCGATATACGTCCACAAATGTTGGAAAAAGTCATCGAAAATTGGACGTCCAGATTGGACTACATCCGAGCCAGCCGTGGCGGTCATATGCCAGAAATCATAGTTGAAATGTAATGCCACAAGATTATCTTGCGGATAAATAAAATGCACGTCAATCGAATAATCCATCGTTGTTTTATTGCAATTCAAAGTTCTATAGCTCTAAAAAAAACACCCTTTAGTTCGTTAAAATATCAGGTTTCTTGGCTTGATGAATCCCTATTCTTGAGTGACACACACGGTTTCAATTTTTCACATACTTACTTGTCCCAAAAACTCAAACTTTTCCACCAGTGTTACTATAGCTGGCCTGAAAAGTGCTTCACGACCACCTAAAAGTGCTTTAGTTTTGCAAACTGTGACTAAAGAATTTTCACCATTTTTGTAGTGAATTTTAACAATTCCAATGCGTTGTTAAAGCGTTTATCGTTCCATTTTTTAGTAATGGCATAGATTTTTATTGTCAATTGTCAAAAGAAGGCAGTTTCAAAAGTGACATCAGGCCAAATAGAGGGCTGATTTTCACTTCGAAAACATCCTGAATATATATTTTTTTCAATATTCTTTCGGACCTTTTGGAGATTGAATGAATTGCTCAGATAAATAGTCAATAATTAATTTATTTCTCTAAATATAAACGATCTACAACTATGAGTGAATGTGACAGGGAGGTCTTAGGACAAGGGGGGCCAGTTTTCTGAGGGCCTATCACATTTTACAATACAATACTTATAATATCATGACGACTTTGATAAGGTTGCCATCTCTTTGGTGATACTATTACACATTTCACAAAATAAAATAAATAATTTCACATCAGAAATTCTTCCATTTCGATCAACAGTCAACCAAAAAAAACGAGACATTTCTTAAGTGTGGAAAAGCTGCTGGAAAATCCACGAAAACCAAATTTCCCAATAGATTTTCCACGATGACAATTTGCATTTCATTCATATGTATTATATTCAGAGAACACAAAAATATAAGGAGTACGTTTTTCTCTGACTAGTTTACGGAGTTATTTTTTATTACATCTGTACAACAAGCATAATTTGTAAGGAATATTTATCTTTTTTGTACATTTTTTTTATTCATTGCAAATTATGTGAATGATATGACAAGAAAGTGCACATGTTTTAACATAAAACTTAAATTCTTTGGTGTATTTCAGTTGAAAGTATAAAATATATTAAAGTTATAAAATTTGTTCCATATAATACATTTTCAGTATAAACAATGAGGGGGAGGGGGGCTTTGACTTTCGGAAAAGAGAAAAAATCTTTCAGTCGTTCGTTCATAAAGAAACTTCAACTTTAGAGCAGGGGTAATCATATTTTTGTCCGAGGAATTTTTCGATTTGCTATTGGGGCACACTGAATTTAAAAAAAGTCAGGGTACTACCCCCACCAGTAATTCTACTATTACCTGTAACTCTTCTCCTCTCTCCATACATTTCAATATTTTCAATGGTAACAAAAAACGTATATCTAGAAAAATTTTAGAAAGTTTCAATGACTTCCGATATAGTATACTGAAACGGTGGTAGTGAATTTAATTATTATTATCCTATGTAAACATTTTCGTAATCTAAACATTCAATTTCATATATAGCTGATTCTAATTTTTCCAGAATTTGGAGTATTATCTATATAAAATTCAGTTTAAGTAGGTGTTCTAAGAGCTAAGATTATGTTAACTTAAATTTGTGTTCAAACTTTCTGTTGCTGTTCTAATTTTATGTTGACATTCTTATATTGAAATTTCTCATGTGTTCTCGAGCAATAAAGCTTTTAAACAATTATAAAAACAAACTATACAACATAACACTAGTGTGTTATGTTGTATAGTTTGTTTTTATGCTTGTTTAAAAGTTTTGTTGCTCGAGAACACAAAACCTAACCTAACATAACCTACACATAAACATAACACTAGTGTGTTATGTTATATAGTAAAAGTCTCTTTTAATTATTGTTTAAAAGTTTTGTGCAACCTAACCTAACCTAACCTAACCCTAGGTTAGGTAAGGGGTTAGGTTAGGTTACACAAAACTAACCTAGCCTAACCTTAGGTTAGGTAAGGTTAGGTTAGGGTTAGGTTAGATTAGGTTAGGTTTTGTGTTCTCTAGCAACAAAACTTTTAAACAATCATAAAAACAAATATACATATACAACATAACACTAGTGTGTTATGCTGTATAGTAAAAGTCTGTTTTTATGATTGTTTAAAAGTTTTTTTGCTCGAGAACACATAAGAAATTTCAATATAAGAAAATCAAAAATTAGAACAGCAACTGAACAATAATTAGGAAATACTTTCCCTCAAAATTTCATATCAATTAAAATCAGGTATTTACGAAATTGAAGGTTTAGATGCATAGAAAAGACTATATCAAAAATTTCCACTATAAAAAAGAAGCTTATAGGACATATAAGAAATAAAAATACCTAAATAGGAGGTACAAAGGAAAATGAGAGATTCCTTGGATAATTTTAAGAAAAAAGTCCAATAAACAAAAATTAACTTTGCTTAATATATGAGTGGAGGGGAGAATAAAAGTTGTAGCAAATAATAGGGAGTAACACCTTAAGTATTTTTCACGCTTTCTTAATTAAGTTGTAACTGATCTGAAGATGAAAATTTTTTATTGCAATTCAAAAATCCCTTAGACAAAAGTGTGGTTACCGCAGCTTCCAAGTTCAATACCAAGTCCACAAAAGACTCCAATGAATCCATAAAAATCCTCAAGATTATTTCTCCTCGATCCCGAAGCCAAAATTGTCCATAATGGTGAAAGAAACTGTTTACATTCCGTCATGTCGACTAACTTTCGTTGCAATCCCGATCTTCGGCACTAAAATATACATTCACTTTGGTCCTCCGCAGTCGGATTTTTGGGGATTTCGGGACGCCTCTGTCTCCGATTACATCAGGTTCAGCTCGTTGGAGAACATTTCGGTCTTCAGACAAGCGCTGCCACTGTCCGTGGGAGAATTGGCGGATGCCAACGAGTTTGCTCTAGTCGCCGCCAGAGGGCTCCTGCTGCTCTGTTCGGCGTTCAGGGAGCCGTTCATGGATCCCGCAGGAGGGTTTTGAGTGTGGAGGTCGTTGTTCGTATAAAAATATGCGGTATCTGTAAAAAAAATGAGGAAATTTTAGATGTACAATTTTTTTTTTTGGAAATTTTTGTTTGATTCGTTTTTATAAATTTTGGTTCGTTTTTCGTTACGATGATATTGATCTGTACTATTTAGCTCCACATTTGATTACAATACTCACTGTTTACTTACTGAGTAACCCGCTGGTTGTGCTGCCATAGCCATATGTGCCATACGTGGGACCATATTGACTGTATGACGACGTGTAGGCGTATTCACTGCCAGGTACAACAGGCGTGCTCGCTGAAAAGAAGAAGAAGATTAGTTATTATATTTTTATGAATATATGGTTCTTTGAAACTATTAAGTGTGACGTTAAAACTTTTTCTCTTTGCTATTATAAGTAAAAAGAAGTTTTAGGCGAGAAGTTAGGCCGATAAAACATATCTATGAATGTCATAGATGCCATAGAATAAGAAGTTTAGGTTAATGTTTGAAAAAATTCGTATTCATGTAAGTTTTTTTTTATTATTTCATTTCGTATGTAGCACCAAAAGTTCTCTTCTTCAAAATCATATTTGAATTAAATTTCTCCATTAATCTGTAAAGTGGCATGCCTTCACAGTATATATTAAGTGATTCTTTCAACACAATATAATTTATCACTTTTTTGGAACAATTTTCCTGAAGGAATTGAAAAGATTATTAAAATTCATACTTGAAATGTTTGATTTTTATTTTCGATATCAGTATTAAATAATAGAAAAAAGATATTCTGCATTCAACTTTGTCTATTTCAAATTGAATCCATCATTTTATTGAAATTTACGAATTTTTTTCAGAATAAATGCTGCTTCTTCTTGACATAAAACAGATTTTCCAAAAAAATTTCATTCTCATCGTATTTCTGTCCATCATGACATTTTTCGATTCTCCTTGGATATAAACAGAAACAATTCGAATGAAAATAGATATTCTTCGGTTCAGAAGGTTACCACAAAAATAATTGATTAAGTTTGAATAATTTTTTCCAGCTGAATTGTTAATTTTTTGAATAACTCATTTTAAGGATGAACTTCATAGACACCCATATTTTCATTGAAATCTGACAAATAGATTTCGTGATATTGAAACTAAAAAAATTTTTTTTTCCTAGTAAGAAATCCTCACGTTTCATTAATTTACACTCAACCAATAAATTTCATTTCGATGAGATGGCTAGTTTTGAAATTATTGAGGAAACGAAATGTTATATGCGTATAACTTAATTTCTGAAAATTTTTGAAGCGTGTGTCTTTCCATGATCAAATGGCATAACCTACTGAATACAAATGACATAAGAAATGTCAAAAAATAACACACAGTGTTGCCATTATAATCATTGGAAATTGTATAATTCCTATTGGAAAACACAACACATAAGATAATATCTATGCAAGTTCTCTCCAATATCAATTAAAAGACGAAAACATGAAGAAGACACAATTGTATTTTATTAGCAAATTAAGTGTATCATTTTCTATGACCACGGCGTAAAATAGATACCTATGAAACCTCGTTTACTTTAACAACCAACAAACTGAAGAATTACTCTTAGAAGCACGTTATACAATTTGCGTAAAGAGCTAAATAATGGTAGTATATAATGAGGTCAAGAATTAATTATTCTTCTCAGAGAAAGTGATACGGATATTCTCAAACGCCCGCTACCTTCTGTAGAAACAAAAAAACCGTAACTAACAAAAATGATAACATGACTTTCATCTATTCAGGCAGACTTTAAATGGCTCTCCTACTGAGTATATCTTTGTCTTACGTACTGAAGAAGGGATTTTTTAGTTTTTCAGTTGGTAACCGTCGAGATGCGTAGATTAGAGAGTAGAACCGTGAAGATTTCTTCATTCTACAACCACCGTCATCTATCAGCAAGCCATTGAAATAATGTTATTCTTGATGATTAGACTCATTCACATTTTTCTAATCACGTCACTGTAGATTAGTCTTATTAACAACTGCCTAAGCGTATGTCTAACGATAGGAAGTTCTCCAAGATATTCAGCTCAAATTTGGCGCAAATATGCATTGTTTCCAGAATTGGTGAGAATCTGTTGAATTGTTTCCTAGTTTTCTACAATTTTCTCTTTTTTTCTTTGTGAAACTAGGAAGATGGGTACTTCTCTAAGGTTTCACGAAGTCTCAGAAAGAATACTTAGTCCTCCTCATAAATAAATTGCGACGTTGCTATGTCTATTGAAAATGCAGAAAAATTAGGAATTTTGAGAATTTCTTAGGATTTATATAACTTTGACGTTGTTAGTCCGCAGGATTCTCTACTGAAAATGCAAATCCACTTAAAAGTTAGATTGTCAGCGTTTATTGTCACATTTAGAATTGGAGCGTTTTTACCGATTGTCGTGCCAAGATATACAACAACTAATCCAGAACGCAGGATTGTGTTCAGAAGGTTGTAAAGGCAGTATTTCCCAAACGCCATTTAAGAGATCAAAAAAACAAACCTGTCGTGTATCCAAAACTTGGCAACATTGAATAGTGTTGTGTCGAGTTGTTGTTAGATGGCTGTAGCACTGTTAATCCAGACGGATCAGGTGACCCAGCGTGCGACGCTGGTTGGCTGCCTGGCTGTTCTGGGGGCGGCAAAGCCAGTGGCAGGCCAGGGGATGCCCCGTCTACCATGCCTATCACACCACTGTACGGTGAACTAGTTTCTGCTACATCATGCCAAACAACACATAGTTAGCAAAACTCAAAAACATTCACAAAAAATAACAGCCTAACAATTAACACAAAGATTCGTAATTTACAGATAAAGTTTTCAGCGAAATCGTTTAAAAAAATCAATCAGAAAAATATCAAATTATACTAGCACTACAACAGTCAAAGAAAAAGCAACAATAGATAAACATGCAAACAGCTTATGTGTTAATACAATATAACACCATGCAAGAGGAAAATAAAAAGAGGGAAAAAAACTCCAAGCATGGAACAGGTTAGGAACAGGGGTATATGTTGATTTCCTTCAATTATGATCTTCTTGGAAGGAAGGAATCAATGATAATAATAATCAGATATTCAAGCTTTATGCATTGCTGTAAAAATAACTTATCAATTGAATAACTAAGTAGCATATTTTGCTGTGAAACTTGTTGACACTAAACGAAAAGTAACGAATATGCAAATGACTCACGCATTTACTTCAAATTGACGTCATCATAATTAAAATCTATGAAGATATCATTAAATTGACCATATTAACCTATTTTTTAATTCGTCCATAACAGAGCTATAATTAATAGAAAAAATAATTCAAAAGCGATTAGCGGTTTGGAAAATATTCTTTGTTGAAGTCAAATAAATATATAAACGATAAAAAATTCTATCCAATTCCCATTTTTTCCGCAAATAAACAGAACATTAATCCTCAGAGCTTGTCAAGGTGTTGAATTCCAAACCACAACTCTGATAATATAAGGCCAATTATAATGAAGGTAATGGCTACGTTGGTTTGACTATTGTATTGAAGCCATGGGAAGGCAACATGTAAATTTCTAACACAGAATAGGATGGATCAATTAGTTGAGTCAATGTCAGATGATGCAATGAGAATTTGAAAAACACACAATAACTTCCCAGAGACATGCAAGAACAAAACTTAACTACTAACAAGCGGCTTTTAGTGTCGTGTAGAGATGTCTTTTGTTGTTCAGGTCTTTACTCGATCAAGCCTTTACTTGAGATGTATTCGAATTACTTCTGCGCTTTTGTTTCATGTAATAGGGATGTCCAAATGTTTGTAACTTATGAATTTCAAATGGAAAATTGCCTCGAATGATTATGGAAAAGTTTTGAGCACTATAACCTTCGAAAGAAGATATCTAGAGACTTGAACTTTCAGGTTAGACTATGTTCTATTAACAACAACGATTAAAATGTTGTAGCCTGACTATAAGACTCTGCTAGCTCGAATTCAGCAGTTTCTTCAGAAAGTAGAAGATTTTTCCATGATGAAGCAATGCTCGAAGAGACCAAAATCCTAAGCATCAGCTGGTAAGGTTATGGCACCTATATTTTAGGGCGTATATTGTTGATTGACTGTCTTAACAAAGGTAAAATCATCAACAGTGAATATAACATAAAGTTATTGGATAGATTGAGTTCAGAAATTGGGAAAACACGTCTTCAGATGAAAAAGAAAAGATCTCTTTCACCAAGACAATTCTCTTTGTTACAATGCCATGGTTAAATTGAGAGAATGCAGCTTCCAACAGCATGACCAAAAGGCTTATTCTCCAGATCTGGCCACCAGTTTTGGTTGCTGGCTTTTTGCAGACCCCAAAAGAATGCTCCAGGGAAAGAAATTCGGCTCTAATGAAAAAGTGATTGCTGCAGTTGAAGCCTATTTCGAAAGCAAAGACTAATCTTCTTTCGAAAAGGTATTGAAAAGCTAGAGCAGCGTTGGCTTACAAGTATTCCTCTTGGAGGTGACTTTGTAGCTATGAAATCATATTTTGATGGCACACAATACGATGTATTCCAAAATCAAATATAGTAGGCATATAAGGCGAGGTTTGGTGATACTCAAAGAGATAATCATTAACAAGTTCATGATTAGTTAACATATAAGCATTGGTTTTTAGTCTCTACAGTCTACAGTATAGATAAGATATTGCTACAAATATAAGAGAATCAATGAAAAAAGGCATGCATCGTGCAAAAATGGAAGCTTACTCAATGTACAGTGGTGGAGATAGGGTTAGTTGAAATATTCCTTATTTATAGGTATGAGTCACAGCCGAAGAAAGAAGAGTATCAAGTAGGCACCAGAGCAACCCAAACGAAAGATCATGAAGAAACTAACTGTCTTTGAGTCGCTCAATATTGTACCTACCTGAATGATAGGGTGACAAGGGGTGTTCCGTAAGTCTACCAGTTTCGATTTTCATTTCGTGCAGTGTGATCGGGGCTAAAGGCGTTAGTGAACCGGTACCTATAGATTCAAAGTAATCCATGCTTTACTTCGGTGGTTTTTTTTTCTGATGGATATTTTTTCGCGTCTAGACTAATTTAAGGGTAGGTTTGTTATAATTAGTGGGGAACTCACCTAATGTTCCAGCCAAGGACGGCGCGTAAAGGTTCTGTGGGGAGGATTGGCTAATTGTATTTATAGATTCGTAAAGGTCAGAGGCGGAGGTGGGAGTGAAGCCTGCGTGAGCATCGTAGTAGGCAGCCTGGCCTGAGCCCGGTCCGCCTCCTGCGCCGCTCAGCTCTGAGAGCAGTTTGTGTTCGTCCTTTATGTTCCACTTGCTGGACCAGAGCTGAAAAAAAAAAATTTTTTAGTACTGAGACGTTTTTTGGAATCATCCTGTGGAGGAAATTTGAAACAAGTCAAGGCCTTGAAATTTCGTTGATAGCTTGAAGGTTGTGTTCATATGTACAGGGTGTCCCGAATTCGGTGCTCATTGAAAGCTCTCGAGAACCATAAGACTCAGAGAAAAAATCTTCAAAGAACCACGATCTCTTTTTTCGAAATAATGAGATATAAGAAAGCAGATCGTAGATAGCTTGATTCGTACTCGAGTTACAGGGCGTTTCTTAAAATTACTGTCTCAAATATTGCGCTATCTCGGTTTTTGTGCGAGATATTCGAAAAATCCTTGAACGTTTTTTTCAGTAATTTTTATGGTTTATATGAGACGCATAACAGCTCATCAAAATTAATTACCGTTTCAGAGATATAAAGTCTTAATGTTCTCGAGATGCTTTCAGTGAGCATCGAATTTGGGACACCCTGTATTTGGGTGGTGGTGTTTGCAAGAACTTTTTTGTATTTTCGTTAGTACTAAGTTTGTAAATGTGTAATCTGGGTACAACACAACAAACTTTCTCCAGAACGATGGTGTACATTTGTGGCGCCATCTGGATTGGAATTATGTTTAGAAAATATTGAATTCCAATATTCTCTACAGTAAAATTGCAAATGATTTTATATTTAATATTGTGTAAATTTTTAGGGATGGCATTTGAAAGTTTGTTATGAAAATTATGAATCAAAATTGATTTTATTCAACTAATGAATCGCAAAGTTAGGTTAGGTTAAGACCTAACCTAACACAAAAAACTAATTAAGGCAACGAATATACCGAAAAAATGAATGAAGTAAAAAACTGCACATCCATAATATGACTTCCCCAGAAATATTAACAACCCAGGTATCAAAAACGAGAACCTATTCGCAGTAGGTATCTAGAACACAAAAAGTATATTTCTAACTGGACTGTACCGAATGACATTATACAAACACTACATCCTTCATGCATAGCCCTCATTATGTACAGTCATCATCGAACATACAGCCTTGCTAATGGATTTTAATTACCATCTATAAACATGAAAATTCAACAAAAAAAGCCATACTCACATTCGAATAAAGCTGATCGCCATTATACTGCGTTCTCTGTCTTTTTAGGTCATCATCCGGATGTCCGTTCAAATCTCTGTTCTCATCTGCAACGAAATAAAAAATAGATCAGATAATTTTATGCAGAATAATCGCAAAATACTAGTTGAACGTTGGTGGGTCAGTTTATGCACACCTCAGATGGATTTTTTCCTTCACCACGTTTATTAAAAATTACAGCTTCAATAAGATTACATTTTTGCGGTCATTTGGTTTCCAGATAAATAATCATAGAGGAAGTAAATATCATTTTCAGTAAGCAAATTTTGTCTCCAACATGAACTATCAAATTTGACATGAAGCACGCGGAAATGAAAACATATCAGTGATACGATATTTCACTCAATTCTCGAGTTTCTCCACAAAGAACGCACTTCTTATGTCCCATAGTGAATCAACGTTTCATATTAGCCTAAAATTATAGAGATGAATACCTAAATATATCAGAAATTCAGAAAACAAACTTCAAGCGCGCCAAACGACGTTTGGCAACCGATGACATTAGGAGAGCAAAAGTTGCCAAACCTTCGATTTCAGCAGGAAGATACAGAAATTAATAAATATTCTGCTTATTATAAATTCGACAATTAGGAAAAACATCGGATTCTAAATATTCAAATTTGCATATGTAATCGGGAATCACTCAAATAAATATATTTCATTCAATATAATATACATTCATAATGATATAGTAAAATTGTGGATTTGAAAATATATCACAATCCGACAACGTCATCTAACCATGTTGGGGACATGTAAAAATTTCGTATACTTCCTCTATCCATGTTTATTTCTCTATGATAACAACTGATTGATATATGTATAATGAATTTAATTGTTGAAGTTTATATGGTCGTTCATAAACTGAGCGAATAAACTATAGATGCATCTCTGCAATATCGCAGTTGTAGGAGAACTTTCTCCTTCATGTGATACAGTTCCAACATATCATGAAGGTGGACTTCTCGTATATAGAAATTACGAGATACTATCTTAAGTATGGGCTTCAAATTATGTCCTATTTTTGCGGAAAGATTGCTATCTGCTTCGCTTTCTAAAGCTTGATACGTTGTTCCTTCGAAAAGTATTGTAGATCGGTCAACGTTCTCCAACTTGGCAGTTTTCAAGGAAAACCATAGTTGATTGAACTTACCGTTCTTTGATATGGTTATCTTGGGGTTTCCACAGGGGAATTTCTTTGGGCTATTGTTATAGTTGTAATAATAAGAATTATCGCTAACGTTACAACTATTCGACAAATTAAACATCGAATTGATTGGTCATCCACCGTATAGTCCTGATTTAGCACCAAATGATTTCTTCTTGTTCCCTCACATAAATAATAAATTGCGTGACTAGCCTTCTTCAGCGTTAGAAGATGCAGTTGATGCTTTCAAACGGCATGTTTTGGAGCTACCTGATTCGGAATGGAAAAATTGTTTTGAAAATTGGTTTTAACGTATGGAAAAGCATATTAATCTTATTTTGAAGAACAATACAGATGTTTAAATGATATCTATCCTATGTCGAAATATAAAAGTCAACCCTAGTAGGGTTGATAAGGCCATCTCGATGTCACAGAAAAGAGAGACCAACACGATAACCATAATGACGAAAAAAAACCCTATTATGTTTTCATCTGGTGTTTTTTCACCCTGGATGACATCCAATACCAGAAGATCGCCTAATAGCGAACGTACAAGTTGCGAACACGTTGCCATTATAATATGGGCCTTCACGCATGGTGAGCATCCTCGTAGGGTGGTAGCTCTGACCCCCGCGTGCATACACCGTGAGATTTATAAATTTATATTTTGACAATTTCGCATTAAGCTTCGGGAGGTTATTTATTATCATTTATTCCAGTCCGACTGTCGCAGGATTGGATTTCAAACGACAAATACGCTGCGTATCTGTGTGCGTACAGGGTGTTCACCGACGTTGACGTATGTTGAAAATGCTGAGTGCGATAACTCGGTTTTGCGCGCCTACTTAGGCGTAGAATAGCCATAAGAAGTTTTCTCTATTTCACTATCGTAATGAGTTCATTTCAGTACCAAAAACAGTGCTGTAATGAACTCATTACAGCATTGTTTTCAGTTATATTTTTCGTTTTGTGGTTGTCTACACTGACTTCTGAGCCTATCAAATTTCAACACACGTCAATTGTCAATATAATATAATTTGGATATAGGGAATTGATTCGCTACAATATTCGCAATTTCTCTTAATTCTGGTGGTGTTAAATCGATTTCGTCAGACATAATTCACGAATTTAATGCGTAATTCTGAATTATTTCCAAATTCGAAACATACGATTCAAATTCCATAATCTGTCAATTTTCGTAACAGTCACACCAACTGCCAAGATACAATACAAAAGTCACTAGGATGTATAATCGAAGTTTTTTATTTAATTTCGATAATATTTAACAAAACTTGACTGAAATAGAGAAAATATCGTCTAATACTCGTTGCAGAAGGCAATTCCAACATTCATGCGATCTAAAACTCGCTCTTTCGCATTCGTGTTGAAATAGGAGCCCATTCTGCAACTTGTTACAGAATATTATTGTGCAGAATTTGCTGAGGATTCAGTAATATTTTGATTTGCAGAATTCAAGTTGGTATTGAAAATGTCATTGACAGAAGACACACACATTGAAAAACTACCAAATACATTTCTAGGTTATATTTACAATTTTTATTTCTTTGATAAAACCACAGAAATTTTCAGTCATATTTTGCAATCAGAAATAAAGCCGCAACTGGACTTCCAATCCCTAAATGCACTATAGTACAGTGCACGTCTAAACGAGCTATTGTATCTGCCTTTGTCCAAACCCAATCCTGTCTAGAAGACATTTTCCTTTTCTGACATCTATGCAATTCACCGTTGAATTATAACCCCGAAGAACGAGGCGCCATCTACCGTTTCCTTACACTTTCTTATTACCCTAGGAGAATTTCTTGATAAATGGAGCCTGGGACCGGAAGTGGGGTAAGATTAAGGTGAGTTAGGTTTGACCGGAAATCCCCGCTAACCGGAATCGGACGAGAGTTGTCCCTCGTCTTGGCCGTTGTCTGCCTAATCTTAAGGACGTCAGAAATCCGGACAAGGATATTTCTTGCCCCTATTCTCCTTCTTAAGGGTTATGGGAGCAGGGAGAGTTTGTCTATTCGTTTTATGCATGTTTATACGAAGGGGCGGAGCTGGCGTTCAAACCACAGAAATGTATCATGACATTTTTGACAGTTTTCTTCTTTTTCTTTCATGTGGCTAGTTATGCCGCATTAGAAGTTGTTTTGATGTTAATGATGTACATCTATCGACTAATTATTGGTAATGCTTTGACAATGCCATAGTTTCTGTCCAAAAAATCGTTGTTTTCAATATCATGGTCAAAATGTGTTGGGTTCAACGACGTTTCGAGCGAAATAGGCCGACGCCAGAGCTACACAGAAACCACTGAATGCGATCTCATTACCCAAACAATGGCGGGAAAGAAACGATTCAATAAAAGGTAATATCCGTAGAGATCGGAAATGCTTATCGATGCAGATTAACCGATCAATGATCTTGCGTTTTTGACTGACTGGCGACATCCTGTTTGTGCCGCAAATCGAATTGGCCGTTATCTCTTTCTTGCGACTGTGGCTCTCCTAGAAAAACAGTTCATCGAAAGTCTTTTCGTCTGTTAATTTTGCATAATCAATTGAATACTCTAACTAAACGCTGAAAATGTGCTGATTTTGTTCATGTTCATAACCATAGAATGTTTTATAAAAATACTTCTTCTTCTTATTTTGGCCTTCATGTAATTGATAGAATATCAAAAGTATTTATTATAATAATATTATAATAATTTTCATTTGCGTTTTTTATGTTCCAGTTTCGAGTGTTGATTGTTTGTTTTTTCAATTGTAATACAGGGTGAACCTGTGTGTTTGTTCTATATTGTGTTGTTTGCTAAGAGTAGATTTGTAGTTAGTTCATATTCCGGATCTCATGCTGCCCATTACTAATTTAGGTAAAATTGTTTTTAGCCTGAGGAAGGGAATAAATTTCCCGAAACGTTGCTGCTGAATAAATTATACATAAATAGTTCCTTGTGACTGATACCTTCACCTATTGTATTTATTATACTTCGCTAAAGCAACGAAAGGAGAATTGAAATCAAGATTCTAAATCCCATTTCATCGGAGTCGAAGATCAGTAAACACAAAACGCGAGCGCCGGCATACAGGTGTACATCA
Organism: Harmonia axyridis; assembly: GCF_914767665.1. Classification (NCBI taxonomy): domain Eukaryota; kingdom Metazoa; phylum Arthropoda; class Insecta; order Coleoptera; family Coccinellidae; genus Harmonia; species Harmonia axyridis. Next base: position 3,620,427 of record NC_059502.1, read on the forward strand.
ACCATAGATTTTTCACATGGGCCCAGATGGCCATTCCAACCGGAACCACTCTGTGCACATCTAGCCATCAAACGTGCAGAATCTCGAATGGTCTGTCTATGAGTTATGGCATTCCGAATCAGAATAGCATCCGTGTCACTCTGCCTGTCATTTATACGATATTATGGTTATTAAAACTGACAGTCCTTGAGTTATTCAGCATCGTGTATCGGCTAGAGAAACTTCCTGATTACTCTTAGCGAAGCGCATTCGTCAGGCTGGTACTTGACCGACATTTTTCTGATGCGCCGGGAAGAAGACGTTTTATTTCTGTAGTGCAGTCATAGAACATCGTGGGGATTTTGTAGAATTTACGTTTGGATGTAGTTTAACGACTGTTTGTTAGGTTGTTTTTTGGTGATTCGATGGTTTGGATTTGGAAGAATAATTTGTATAATTATTGAATAGATTTAGCCTTGCCTTCCATTTCCAGTTGATTCCTCTAACTAATTTAGAATTCCGATGAATGCTACTTTTTTAATGTTGAAATCTCATAACAAAATTATAATTTTCAAATACAGAACAAGCTTTCTACATGTCACCCTGTTCTATGATCGGCAGCAAACATGACGTCTGTCAAACTGACGTTAACCTATATTCAACCACTTGACATCGATTGTCAAAGTTTAATAACCTTCAAGACATTTCTTATTTTGGCGTCTACTGTTAAATAATAAATCCTCTTTTTTTATACACCTTTTCATTGATTCTTCCGCCCTTCAGATTATGTTAGCAGGATATGTTGAAAGCGTGATGATTACAATATGCGAAATACATTTACCTTTTGCTTCCTAATTCGATAATAAGAAAAGGTCTATTATTTATTTATGACAGGTTAATTTATTCTGATTGAGCCACTTTATGTAGGAAAACCAAGGTCAAAGGATGTACTACTGGATTTATTTAGCATATCATCATAACGTATGATAATTTGGCCTTCAGCCCAATATCACTCTTATCACCAAAATTTGGTTGTCTGCTATTTTTATGGAAAGAAAATCTTTTTCGCTATTTCGAATCGATTATGAATCTCGTTACAGTTCAGAGAACATAATGATATAAAACGATAACGATAAAGATCCTCAATTTATTTTTGGCATTAGTTATTTGTTACTTTTTATTCTTCTTCTTCATGTTACAATAATATACTCTATTTGATTTTTTTCTTAGAAGATTTCATATGAAAGTGTTCTATAGCCAATCATTCAGTGTATGGGAATTCAATTGATTCTTAACTACATAAATTTCGACTAATACGAAAAAACGAAAATTCTTCCATTGCCAACGAAATCAAAGTAATATTCTCTAAAATTCATCTTAATAGGTATTAAAACTTGCATTCTATCTTATAACAATTCAAATCCCTAACGACCAATATGGCTTATAGAAGCTTCATGAAAAGAACAACCAAATCAACAGTTTACTTTTGTTATAGCCGGTGACATTTGGATGATGATCTTTCTGTCCCTTATGTTCCTTCACCCTAATTCTTGTAAAGCTATCGGGTAATCCTACCGTACAACCAAATATTGAACACGATCCTGATCCTTTCCCCCCTATCACAATAAACAGACTGGTTTAGGTGATAATCCTTCTGGAGCTTCAAGTGGTCAGCTAACATGCGAGAGAATTGGCACTCGAAAGAAATTAAATCGATGGTCAATCAGAAATGAAAGAGGTAAAGGGTTTATATTTTCAAATTATTATATCTTCATGAAACTATATTTGCAAATGGTAAAATCATACAGGAAATATTTTGATATTCTCTTATTTTTTGTCAAATTAATTCATATAGTTACTAAAGGTTTAATTTAAAAGGACGTCAATAATAGGAAGACCACTTTAATACTGCCAGTTTTATTTTCGTTTCTATTATGTGCGATGTTGATTGATGAATATATGGAAGTATACAAGGTTCATACGTCCGTATATTTATTAATATGTTGATAAATAAATATACGGACATTATATACTATCGTACGTCCGTATAAAATGAATATATGGACGTATACAGCGATCCTACGTCCGTATATAATAAATATAGGGCATATATACGCTGTATACGTCCGTATATTTATTATAAACGGACGTAACATCGCTGTATACGTCCGTATATAATAAATATACGCCATATGAACGCTGTATACGTTCGTATATTTATTATAAACGAACGTATGATCGAAGTTTATGTCCATATATTCATTATATACGGACGTATGATTGTATATAATGTCTCTATTTATTTAAACATTGTAAAATTACAGGGTGTATGTGTCCAGAGCCAACCCGATGCCGTAGAAGCAATTCCCGATCGCCGATCAGCCCCTGTGAGGGGATGGCATTCCGTCGGCACGATTCGTCTGGTCGACTGGGCGGCAGGACGTTGTTATTGCGATTATATTGACTGGTCCATAGGGAGTCAAGAGAAGGGCCTCAATTCGGAATAAATCGACTAGTGTTGTAGTGTAGTCGAGTCGGGGGCCATTGTTATGCTGCCGTTGCCCATTTCTGGTCCCTTAAAAGCCAATTCAATTTTATTTGCCGTACGCGAAAACGTTAGAACTGCCAAGTAGCCATTAAATTACACCCCTGCATTTTTCTCGTTAATATCTCTATTTGAGGATGAAGTTGAGAGGGTTCGTTTTGGGATTTACATCTTTATGGAATATTTAACGGTGTTTTGGCGATTTGGCGATTGGAAAATCACGGGTTTTGATTCGGAAACCGTTTAGGGATTTCGCACCAGTTGTTGGTTATTCGGGTTGCAATTTATAGAGTTGAGAAATAAATAATAAGTGAATAAATAACGAAAACTAATCGCTTGTCGTGATATGGAGTTGCAGATGTTATAAAATCAATTTTGGGGTACAGCTGAGTGAAAAATATATCGGAAATTAGTAAATCAATCATAAAAGTTGAAATGCAACCTGATAAAGCTACAGTGTTGGCGAAACAACTGTCGTAAATATTGAAAGATTAGTAGAAAATTAGAATTAATTAATTTTAAACTCTTAACTTTTGATAAATTTCTCTCAAGTAAGGACCAAATCCATTAAATATATAATATGTATCTGTTTTTTATCCAATTTATCGGAGTGCTATTCATTTAATGTTGAAATAACCCCTCACTTATTCAGTCCAGAGAAAAATAGGAAACTAAAAAAAAAGTTAGTCGCAAAAAAACGCCTTGGTGTTCATATTCTACGAGAAATCATTCTCTATGGTTATTCAGAATCTTAAGGCGTTTTTGTGCGACGAATTTCCGTCTGGATTCACTAATGCCGAGTATTATAATATTCTATGATTCGCTATAAATGTCTAAGGCGTTTTTTCGCGATGCACTTTTCTTTTGAATGTGAACATTTTCAACTTTGTATAGTGCGTCGTGAAAAAAAGACTTTTACATACAAAATAACGACTCATTAAGTGAAATGTTACCTTAACTAATCGAATATTACCATAAGCTAAGCCCTTTGGGAGCCTACCACAAACCGTTGTCTTTCTGATTTTGAGGCGACCAATTTTTACAGCAGACCATTCGAAAGTGTGGGAAACCGATGCCAGAGGTTTGCAGTGCATGAAAATCATAACAATTATCGAAAGAACTCGATTAAAATAAATTCATTCCGTGATTTCGACTCACTTCCGGTGATTACCGAACCGATTCTCCACGCAGCTTATCGGTCTCGGTAAGGACAACAATGACTTCACGAAAACAGTGGCGTTCGTATCCAGTGGCTGGCGAAACACAAGCTCAATCACACAAAAAAATTTGGAGAAATCTAAGAAGTTCGCAAAATTCCTGATTTTTTTGCGAATTCAATAGATATGGCAACGTCAACTTTTTCTGCGAGACAGAGAACTATTTTTCTTCATGATTTCAACCACAACTGGTTTGGAAAAATTTCCCTTAGCAATTCAAAATTGCAATTCAAAGTTGGCATAGAGGAAAGCATCATCAAATATTTGGAAACTGTAAACATGTAGGAATATTTGCGCCTAATTTGAGCTCCATATCTTTGAAATGATGAACTGTAGCATGGCAACACATACAGACATTGCATTTTGAATGAGGTGCGCAATAAGTACCTTTAGGAACAGATTAGGAGCTCGTTGATATTCCAGTTGATGTCAGTTTAGTTGTCTACAAATACTATCGTGTATACTTACTACTACTAAAATTATAGGAAAGTAGCAACGACTTTTGTTAGAATCGATCACAAAATTTCAAATTTCGAACTGAAATTGAGCATTTTATGACAACCAATTGTTGATGTTGATTTTATTGTAAATCTACGAAAAAATCCACAGTTTGGCAACAATATTAGAAAATGTTTATTGCCACTGCCAAGATAATCTGTCATATCATTGTACTTGTATTCTATGCTCGTAAGTTGAGGTTATCTTCCTGTCATTTGCGAATAGTTCGATGCAGCTACATTCGGGAGTGACGCCACTGTGCAGGGAGACAAAGAACCGAATCATAGAGCACGGCGGCATCCGCTGGTAGGGCCGGTGGTGGCCGGACATGGCTCTCTCGATTAACTCAACACTGGCTATTTAATTTAGCCCACCATTCTGCTGGCTACGTGTTCCGATGTTGCGGCCATACAAACCGGCAGCTTAATGAGAAAACCTCACTGTTTGAGGGCCAGAGACGGACAGTGGGACTCTTTCAATGTCAAACGATATGTCAAACGTCACACTGACTGACTAGGAGGAGAGTAGGCCGGAAAAAAAGGAGACAATCTGTCTAAGAGTGATAATTATTCGATGCTGGCAATATTGTTTATGTTCTTCTTCTTGAATTAAGATATAATGTAGCTTGAACAATTCCGTATCTATAGAACGAATTCCATTTATTAAGGAACTCAATCGAGATAGTTGGACCTAAAACCTATCCCTGAAATTTAAACTCACTTGCTTAAAATTCTAGAATTGCAGACATTTGTGAACAAGTGCACAAAAAAAAAAAATTAAAAGAAATGGAGAGACCAACACATTCACCAGGAAAGGAGCACTGTTTTCGTTGGCCCAGAACCTTTCTGTGGTACCTATTGGACTAAAGGTAAACACCCTATTTTTCGAAAAAAAGCTTTTGCGACCACTCGTTCATAAGACTTTTTTTCCAAAATGATTCGACGAATCTGTCATTTTCATTTGTATCTGAAATTTAGGAATACCTTGTGGACCGTAAGGTTGCGATGCAAAGAAAGCCTACTCAAATTTACAATCTATAAGCAAATGGTATACCGAAAGAATTTAATCCAGACAATAGTGAACAAACATAGTAAAAAAAATAGCAACATTTCCGTTCTGAAGGAAGAAAAAACGCCAGTCTGTATTTGGCAGCATCTCACAGAATGAGAAGAGATCAATTAAAATAGTTCTTTTTCAGAATTATTCAATCTTCAACGCGTAAAATAGAAATTCTTAGATTTTACTGTGAATTTCAACATTTCCTGCGCTATAGGCATTAGATAATTTTTCTCAAATCCTCTCAAACTATTTACTGACATTTATTTCATTTCCCATAGTATTTCTCAAAACAATAGCAATGAAAAGATCCAAAGGGACCGTCGAAAGGCAATTTCACTCAACATGACGTCATCAGTGACGTCACTAATAAATATAAACAATCAGTCGTATATAAGAGTGTTTTCTTTTGTTATTCATTCAACACCTTGTGTAATTAAATCTCCTCAAATCTACAATATATAAAGAATTGAAATATCGAAACGATTCAATCCAGGCAAGCATCATAGTGAACAAAAATAGTAAAAAAAAAAAATTGCGAAATTTCCGTTTGCAAGGTTCAAAAAAACGGCAGTCCGCATCTGGCAGCCTCCCACAGAATGGGAAGAGATCAATTAAAATAGTGGCACGAGCTAGATGTTATTTACTTGGTCATTCCGAAACAATATGCATTGTCTCCCGACAAGAATTTCAATGCGACGTAATAATTAAAATTAATAGAGAAATCCCAGTCGGATTGATTATGTCGCCCAGGCCCTTTGTCCTGCACGATGAATGCGCATTCACAGCCGTCCGCCATCATCTATTGATTGCGCCATACGTATTATTGATCATTTTTTATGTTTCGGCCATCAGATCGGCCAGATTCAATTCGAAATAATCAATTCCTGATGAGTTTCCATTATGTCATTAGCTCGGCTGGGGATATTTTCGTTTGATTGGCAGCATTGAAATGCGAATGCCAAAATGGGCGCACGGTAATGTACAGGAACTTCCTGACCAATGGTGATCATTTCCTCTTAATTTTAGGTCGTGTAGCTATCCGGAAAAAGTGATTTGAAATGTCCGCCACTATAGACTGATCGAGAGGGTTGGTAAACATGGAGTGTTACACTTTATAACCACTCTATCAATTGAATGCTTGAACAAAAATAAAATCAGAAATATCTCTAAACATTTCGATTCTTTTCAGCTGATGTCAAATTACAGCGGTTAAAAGGTACTATGCTGACTTTAAGAGGGATTACTACCACGTGGCTTTCTGAGTATCAGTCAAACTTAGGTAACCATTCATTTCGCCTCTGGCGCTTTGCGAAAAAATCAGGATATTTTAATCATAAAAAGCCACATTTTCATTGCTGATAAAGCGATTCCCCATCGCATAAAGTCAATAGTTAAATTCACAAAAAATTCCGCATTACACATAACCTCCAAACGCCCTGACACATGACAGATGTTCGGATCTCCGTCATCTCTCGGAAAAATGGCGGCATATCCTCGCAAAGATGTCGTTCTCCCACTCCCTCCATCGAGACGGCTCCAAATTGAAGCAGAGAATATTAACCACAACATCATCATCCCTCACCGATTCCTCCCCCGCCATAGAGGAGAGAGGGCAAAATGAGGGAAATCTAATGATATTAGCGAGAAAAGCAGGCTCTGGGCCTTCGGGGGCGGATAACACATTATGCAAAAGCATAGCGAGAGAGCATATGCAACCGACTTCTCCAAACTGGATAAGCCGTGCTACGGAAGGCATGCTGAATATGAAAGTGGTTTTCGGCATGATGTTTGCCCTTGTTTATGGGCACGTCGGATGAATCGGTTTGGAGGGATATGCTTCAGCAGGTTTTTAGGGCTTATTTAGCAGTTTATTTGGATCTTTTGTATGTAAGAATACCTCAAACATATCTTTTAGTATACAGATGTCCGGTAGTAACTACATACGCTTGTCAGAGGTAAAGCAGGACTAGGTGAGCACGTATTGACTATAAGAAATCAAAATCTGCCTTTCCTCAGATAGCTACAGGGTGAATTTTTATGTAAATACTGAGGCTATCACCTAACGACTGAATTTATTGAAACTTGGAATGTTATTGATCATGCTTTTAGTACCTACCTAAAAAAATTCAAAAAGCAACAATCTCGTTTAGGTTAGTTTTGAACTCGTGGAAGAATATCAATACTTTCTGCACTTGTATTAAAAATCACTTACATCAAAATGATCATCGTAAAAAGGGAACGGTTGAATGAATATCGAAAGAAAATACTTCTATATTAGACTCCTGGTTGTTTATATTTATCAGTGACGTCACTGATGACGTCATGGCGAGTAAAATTGCCTTTCGACGGTCTCTTCGGATATTTCCATTGCTATTGTTTCGAGAAATACTTATGGGAATTGAAATAAACGTCAGTGAATGAATTGAAAGGATTTGGGAAGATTTATCAAATGCCTATGTTGCAGGAAATTGAAGAAAATGTTAAAATCTACAGTAAAACCTAGGAATTTCGATTTTTGAATATTGAATATTGAATAAATCTGAGAGAGAACTTTGTGCAAACTTCAAGTAGATATACGCTGTGATGGATTTCAGATTATGTTCCAGATTTTCAGACCAAATTGCCAAAAAAAAATATCTCAATAACAAAATTTTCTTTTTCTGACCCAACTTACTTCAATAGACCAAAAACCGTCAAACGGGTTGAGTAAACCCCCGGAACAAGCTGTAACCCCCCGATCCGAACGATTGTTCTTAAACAAAGCCTCCTTCACGGCACAGAAGACAAGGAATATGGAAGTGGTTTTCGGCGGTAAATGCGGAGGGAGCCACGGTCGCGTAGCAACGCGTATGATGTCTTTATAATCCGTCGCGGGTGCTGATTGGTCATGGCGACCGTGGGGGCTCCGGGACTCCGGGGGGGTGGAGGTTTCACGGCAATACGAATTTCGCATTACTTGAGTAGGCGCGCTACTGATTATTTTTCCTTCTTTTGGTCGTCGAGGTTTTTTTTTTTCGTTCCGTGCCGTTGAGGTTTTAGGGTGTTTCTGTTTGATTCGATTGGGGGGTGGTTTTTTAATCTTTTCGTAGTTGTATTTTTTTTTCTTTTTTTGATTGGATGGGTTGAGTGGAGTTTAATTTGGGGTTTGTTCGTGAAGATTACAGGAAAAATTTTTTTTATAAAAGTTTCACGAAATCGACTAGTGTCTTTTAAAATAATTTCACAAAACGAGAAACACACAGAGTGAGCAACATATTGATTACAACTTCATTTTTTCAAATGGAACACCCTGTCTATTTTTCTATATTTCACTAGTTTTTTTCCCCTGATTTCGAATATATAACATATGTTTGGCCTATCTCTCTTATTCTGAGTGCTACAGAGTTTCAAATTTTAAGAACCACCTGGCGTGCTCAGTAATCAGTTTTCAAGTGGTAGGCTGCGATAACTTTGAATGCTTTTTTTTGAGTTATATCGTTGGCAACGATATGACATACGTTTTCCACTATAAAATGGAATTGGATGATTTGGCTGCAACTCCATATATTATCTCCTTATAGCTTCCTCATTTTTTCCTTGAAATTTTGACATTATTCGTCAATAATCAACTTGAAAGGGGATATTTCAACGCTCCTCAAACTTTTCAATAACTTTTCTGTACCTTGAAAGATTAGTCTTTGATTTTGAAATTGGCTTCAACTTCGACAATAATTTCTTCATTATAGCCAAATTTCTTTCCTGGGGGCATCTTTTAACCGTTGTTGTTGATGGAGCAGAGCTCAAATAATAGTTTTCAAGCCATCGCTTTGCTTGCACAGTGTTTTTTCTCGTCAAAAAACAGTGTTTAATCAATATACGAATTTCGTTCAATGAATCTTTCAATCAACAACTCCAAGTACATTTAAATAGTTTTGTAAGTTCAAAATATAAATGGAAATCATTGAGCGTTGAAAGAATGATAAAATCAATAAATAAAATCTCAATGATCATTCAGAATTTCAAGTTTCAACTGAAATTGTTTCATTTCCAAATTCATTCTAAGCAAATTTCTAACCATGAGTACTTATTATAAAGAAATTCGATGAGGAAAACCTGCCAATGACATGAAATAACATAATTTCCTGTCACTTTCTCTTATTCTATCAAAATTTCCCTGAAAATTCGAAAAATCCCTGAAATTCCCATACCGGCACCTCCACCATTTAGCACCAAAGCAACGAAATCCCTTCAAATTAAATCACGTCACCGAAAAAATCCATAGATCGAACCCGAGAGACTCGTTCGAGCCGTCGGTCTATCAATCAAATGATCCAGAGTCATCATTAGCACAATATCGGCTGAAGGAGAACGATCAGCCTGTCGTCATCGCAGAGACTCACTGGACCGTGTCAGCTTCTCATTACAATGGATGTCTGCCGAGTGATTAGCAATCGCTCATCCAATGTGACATCATTGATTAATTGGTTATTAGATTATATGATTTCATTTACTTCAGACGTGGATGCCGGTATGGACCGGATCGACTAGAAAAACGAGGGACGGAGATAGACGAATGGAATTTATTATCAATTTATCGCTGCTCTTCGAGATGGTTTACGTTGAGAGCGATGTTGTTTGTGTTGAAAAAAAAGGTTGGTTGCAACTTGAATGAGAGAATATTTGCAAATTGTATTAGGTGTACAACTTTGCTTCCGCAGTTTTGCAATAGATCGAATTAGTCGAAATAAATAGATCGTAGATGTCATATAATAAGCTTAGGTATTCGTAAACATAACGCCATCGAAATATTAGTCGATTTGTGTCTGCATAATAAAGTTATTCTCGATTGAACATGTCAGTTTACTAGCCAAACTCTCGTTATTTGCGGGAGGTTTTAATTTTCTGCTTCAATATGGAGAAATCTGCGGCTGAGGCTCATCGAATGCTCTCAAATACCTATGGTGAGGCCGCTATTAGTGAAAGAACGTGCCGAGAGTGGTTTCAATGGTGATTTTAACGTCGAAGACCAGCATGACGGTGGAAGAGAGAAGGTTCTCAAAGATGCAGAATTGGATGCATTACTTGATCAAGACTCGTGTCGAACGCAACAAGAATTGGCAGGATCATTGGGAGTGATGCGAAAAGCCATTTCAAAACGCTTGAAAGTCATGGGGATGATTGAGAAACAAGGAAATTGGGTGCTGTACGAGTTGCAGCCGAGAAATGTTGAACGGCGTTTGTTTGCTTGTGAACAGCTCCTTGCAAGGCAAAGACGAAAGGGATTTATGCATCGATTTGTGACTAGATACGAAAAATGGGCTCATTACGATAATCTCAAGATGGAAGAGTGTATTAAGTATCAGGAACAGTAAGCTCATTTCACCCATCGTAGTGAATTATTTCAGGAGGAACCAAGTGACCAATCTAATTATTATTTGAGATCGATACGTCTTCGAGTTACCATGAAGCTGTAAACACTTACCGTGGTCCTCTATCCTTTTTCTTTTGATGCTGTTGCCGTTGGGATCGTGCTGCAGTCCTAAAATTCCATTTATACTGTACGCCCCTGATCTGGGCTCAGGTAATTGTGTACTAGGCGCATGCGCGATCACAGACACTGGTCCTCCTGACGCTCCAACCGACGACCCGCCACTGGTCGCCACTTGGTGCGCGTGTTTCGCCTTCTCGGCTGCTTTGTTTCTTACAATTCTGCAAAAAAAATCGAAATTAGAATTATATACTCAAATTTAAATGTTTGGGACATTTTGAAATAGTTATTCATGCAACAAGTGCAAAAAGTGAATGTTTATTACACTCGACGTGAAATTGTCCGACGAGGCCGTTAGGCCGAGTTGGACAACACGTCGAGTGCAATAAACAATTTTTGCACGAGTTGCATACAACATTTTTTCTACGTTCATGCAAAAAGCAAAAAATGATTTATTGAGGTGTGGTACTAGGTGTAGGAAAATGAAAAGAACGAATTTATATCGTTCTTCAAAATTTAATCTATCTGGATGTCTATAAATAGGACAATAATATTTGTACAGTCGATTAGACATTGTACTACCAGCATCTAAGATCTATCATACCTAATTATGTGTTTTATTAGGACTTGTCAGCAGAGCTATCAAAAAAAATATTTCAAATACTTTTCGGTATCTTGGTTCCTTTGAAGTAGGTACCTAAGATACTAGATCTTAGATACTCTTTTTACCAATAAAGTATCTACTATCTGAGATACATTCCATCTCGTTAGGATATGCAGTTTTAAAATTAACAAGAATTAAAATTTCGAATAGCCATATTCACGAAAAATCTGGGAGACAAGGGGTCAAAAATGATTGAAAATGAAACATTGATGGTTGTTGTTCATTTAAACAACGTAGATTTGTACCTTTCTGCAGACTAAGCATTTCCTTAACATTCTGCCCAAAAATTAAACATTTTCGATGTGAATACCGAAAAAAATACCCGAGTCTTAAAAAGCTACAAGCCTCTGCTTGCAGCAAGACGCGCGAACCACCCAACCGAAACGATTCGCCCTCGAACAGACCCCTCCCGCACACCCCAATCTCATTTTCGAATTGAAAACATAAATAAATGGAAATAATTGTCTGACACTTGATTTATATCGGATGAGTGGCTCAATTTCGACCTCCGACGATGTGTATTAAAAATCGCTCTGTATGGGGTGTTCCCAAAGTGATGCGAGCGTCGGTCACGTGGCCAGACGTCGTCCGTTTCACCATCAAGTCGCGTGTTGTGGCCTAACACTTCGTTCGCGAAGTATTAAAATAATCCCGCAATATATCTCCGAGGGGGTTCTTTTACTGGAGGAACGGGGGGAATTTAGAAAATTAGTTACGTTTCAGTTACGGATTACCATGGTCTTTGTTTGGACGAGTCTTAATTATTGGAACGTTGGTTGCCTGCACGTTTGATGGGATGGAAGACTCGAAAGTTTCGAGGTTTTTTATCCCACAATAGTGCTAGGGTTCAAGAACGCCAGAGGTTTCTTCATTTCTGAAAGTATTACTGAAAGTGTCAGTATTAATATACATATTGCCAAATATACTTTGCGAGAGTTTCTGTATACAAGATAAGATAGGTACTTCTTTGCTACAAAAAAATGAATATTCTTTTCTCCAGATACTTCCTAGATACTTTCTCAAATACTAAAGAAGAATCTTTCAATTACTTCAATTTTTATACTACATAAACGTACAACCTTGCTTCCGCCGTTTATTTACGAAATTCGAGGCTTTATTGTGAAATACTGGTTATAACGGGAGTTTTTTTTCGAGGTATATAACTTTAAGTTGGCATTACTGTTCAAGATGGCCACCGATTTAATAGCTGTCAAGTGATTTATTCTCAGTTTGGGACTCACGCCTGAACAACGTTTGCAAATAGTGCAATTTCATTTCGAAAATAATGGTTCTGTGCGGAATACGTATCGCGCACTGCGTCCAATTTATTTTGTTTAGCGATGAAGCGCACTTCTGGTTGAATGGCTACGTCAACAAACAAAACTGCCGCATTTGGAGTGAAGCTAATCCTCAAGTGTATGTCGAAACACCGTTACATCCAGAAAAACTGATTGTTTAGTGCGCTTTATGGACTGGTGGAATCATTGGTCCGTACTTCTTCAAAAACGATGATGGCCAGAACGTTACAGTCAATGGCGATCGGTATAGATCCATGATTACTAACTTTTTCATTCCTGAATTGAACAACCATGATGTCCAGGAGCTGTGGTTCCAACAAGACGGCGCAACATGTCACACATCGCTCGTGCCACAATCGATTTATTGAAAGACACGTTTGGTGACCGCCTAATTTCACGTTTTGGACCTGTGACTTGGCCTCCAAGATCTTGTGATTTAACACCGCTAGTCTACTTTCTGTGGAGCTATGTAAAGTCATTGGTCTATGCGGATAAGCCACAAACCCTTGACCATTTGGAAGACAACATTCGCCGTGTTATTGCCGATATACGGCCACAAATGTTGGAAAAAGTCATCGAAAATTGGACGTCCAGATTGGACTACATCCGAGCCAGCCGTGGCGGTCATATGCCAGAAATCATATTTAAAATGTAATGCCACAAGATTATCTTGCGGATAAATAAAATTCATGTCAATCGAATAATCCATCGTTGTTTTATTGCAATTTAATGTTCTATAGCTTTAAAAAACACACCCTTTACTTATAAACGTTATTGAATCTTTGTTGTTTCAAATCGAAAGTAAGGGTGAGATTTTGAAAATCAGACCAAATCAAAGAGGTAATCAAAAAACCCATAGTATATTCCTGGCAACACCCGATATAATATATATTTAATATGTTCATGATAATATTTGCCCTATAAGCTCATTGCATACCCAGTCGAGTGTTATGTAAATTCATCAGGACATCGAAAGTCTAGATTGCCAAAGGTCTATTTGTTTTGCGCGGATAATGATTCGGCAACTGAGATTAGTGATTTATGAATAATAACAAGTAGTACGCTAACTGTTATTGAATACTTTTATTACAGCAATATCCATGTTTAATAGATATTGCACTGATTTCGTCGTTTGAAGGGTGTTGAAACTGTTGATCGGTCATGCTTTCCTTTTTTATTTCCTCTATGAAATGTATAGGTATCTATGTTATATGGAAATGGAACATTTATGAATAATCTTTGATTTGTTGCCTTTGACTCCATTCCGATTATCAGAAGAACTAGGGATTCACGGCTTGGCTAGATTTTCAAGCTACAAGTAGTTTTTCAATCTCAATTCAAGTCAAGTATTTATTTATCAAGTACTCGAATCATTTCAAGCTATTTGATTTTTAGTAGTTTTATTGTGTAGTGTCACATCAATAAAACCTTGCAAAAACACTTTTATTTATTAAACTTATTTTATAAAAGAACCGAAAATATCAACTTTTTGAAGTAGAAACATAAATTAAATCATTATAAATCATAACAAAATAAAAAATAATGAAAAATAAAGTTTCTTAATATTGAGAAACCTCCAGGCTTTGTTTGATTTCATAATTTTCCATCCAGAGCAGTTCTGGAAAATTGTCCCTCAACAGGAGCTGAAGATGCTGGCGTTGATAAAATATCCTTTGCCATTTTGGCCAAGTTTGGACAGATATTTCTGAAATTACCGAAATCTACCAATAGATATCATAGAAATGTGAGAAAACTAATTTATTAATGCTCTGTCACAACAAAGTAGACTCCAAATGTAGTTCTAAAGAAGTCTGAGATGAAATTTGGTGGATAGATTTATAAAACCTAATAAAGAGCCCTGATGAAGAATCAATAAAGATTCGAAACGTTGGAAAATTTAATAAAGGTTTTTTGTTCTTATTTGCTAATTCACTGTCCTCAAGCTGTGATTACCTATTTTGTTGATCTTTATTAACGTCAAATTAACTGAATTAGAGTAATTGTTACTGTTAATCATTTCAAGGTACATCACTGCTCGTACTTAGTGTCAGCACCACTCAACGTTGCCAAACCTACGTTTTATTCCCCACTACCCCAGACCACTCCAGATGAAGATAACAACTCCGGATCCAATTGTTTCTCCCCATCAGAATGGGCTTCAAAGCCGCCTTCAATTATTCATCGGCGAATCCGCCCCTCGCCAAAAATGATACCGATAGAGTACACTTAATGGGCGAATTCAACGCCCCCATTTAACTAATAAGTCTCATTGCAAATTGGATTTTCGGGGAGTGGGAAAGGCCCGGGCGTCTCCTCGGCGCCCGGGCGGTGGGCCACTTAGCTCTGCGGCTTCCTCTCTCTGTGCCGCCGGCGGCGTAATTATTCCACAAATTATGTTGCGGAGTGTACGCGGGCCGCGAACTAATACTGTTATCCTCTGATTATACGCCCGGGCCTTTGAGTCGGCTTTACCTTTGAGCGTGGCGTGTGGCTTTTGAGCGGTAGGGTGGAATCGATGCGTGTTTGATGTCTTTGCGGCGAGTTTTGAGGGGTGGGGGACTAGGGGAAGCCGTTTCCGGTAGGGAGGCGAGAGGGTTTTTTTTTTGAAAATATGGAAATGTTTTTTTGGTGGGCGTCTTGAAAAAAATTTGAAAATGTGTCGAATCCAGAAATAAAAACGCTGTGAATTGAACATGATGGTTCATTGATTATTCTTTCAATGCGGAATATCTCGACATGTGAAAAATTTCATTGAAGCTACAGTTTTCTTAAATTTTTCAACGGTGGAATTTCGGCTAACACAAATTTTTTTCATTATGAAGTACAATAATAAATAAAAGAAATCAATCAAAATTTTTCTCCCTTGTGAGGAGTTTAATAACAAGATGATATTCAAATCCATCAAAACTCAAGATTTACAAATTAGAAACTCTATTTTTTACTATTTCAGTCAATTCTACTTATGAAAAGAGGGCGTTTATTTGAGCAAACCCTATACCTAAAATGTAAAATTTGAGAGATATCTAGGAAAGCTAAAATTACTGAGTGGAGTAGTCTGTGACTTCCGGAAAACATTGAAAGAAACTAAAAGTCAATGTTGCGATAAATAAATCCAACATTCCATATATTGTAATTATTTATTCGCTCAAAGTAATGAACATAAATAAAGGGAGCATAATATGTCATTTTCAGTAAGCAAATTTTGTACCC